>NC_064848.1:95700543-96000543 GCF_024139225.1 Suncus etruscus | reverse complement strand
CTTTTGACCTTGGAGACCCCACACATTGCTAAGGTGGTCCAGCAATGCCAAGCTGCTTTGCACATCTTTGAGCCACCTGCCCAGGAGTATTACTCGGAGTGGACCCTGGGATCCAAGAGCATTTCCTGGGAGGCTCCATTCCAAAAGCATGGCTTAAAAACAAACAGATGAATAGCGAACATTTAACCATCTTTAAATTAACAAGAGATAATCAGACCATAGTGAAAACCTTAAATTAATAATCAAACATTATATACATGTGTTAGTAAGTTATTACTAGGTAAATATACATAGTATATAAAAATACATAATACTTTAACCTACTATACTAAAGGCTAGTATGAATTCTCAGATTATGAAAAAATTAAAAAATGTTCTTTGTTTTTAAATAAGAAAATTGTTAATAAAACTTACTACATATAACTCATTTCTTCTGCTATAATAGTGGGTACTGTGTAGTCAATCTGAAAGGTAAAAATATAAAAATAAATAAAGAAAAAAATCAAAACATCAAGAACTTATTTTAAAGCACAGAATTATGAAGTCTCTCCTTGTATAAGAATAATACATTTCTATATATAAAAGGGTTACATTTCAAAGTAAAATATTTAAGGAATCCCTCCATCTCCTTCAAGTTAATATACTACATAAAATGTAGCCTTTTAACTCTTCCAGATTATTTCAAGATTGAGACTTACTTGTTTCATATCCAATGGACCAATATTGGTTATGTTGCTTAATCGTGCTTTTCCAATAACTGTTTTAGAAAACTGAACTTGCGCAGTTATGTTTTCAACTTCAACAGAATAATAATTGTTGTTTGTTATATTTAGTGTGTTCTGCAGGAGTAGAAAAATGTGTATAAAATAAGTAAACAAAATTTTAAATTAGTCACAAAATGATTTTAACTGTAGATAAAAATTATTAACAAAATTTAAATAAAAATTAGTTGGTTTATCCATGCATACCATGGATATTAGTATCTTTAACAATCAGAAAATATACCCAGAAAACATCATATGGGAATATAAAAAACTAGTATTAGAAAATGTATCTGTAGCCTTAACTAGAAAAAAAAATCAATTAAAAATAATGTAAAAATTTCATCTGAAACTTTATTGTTAATCATATCTTCATAAAAATTAACATGATGTTTTATATTCTACTAAATATAAAGGTAATTTTAAATATTATTTTAAGTGGTGGAAATAAAAACATTCAGAGAGAAAACAAATTTGCAAATGTATTTACAGCAAGGGAAAAACTTATTAAGTATAAATGAAATGCTACTGTGTGGGACTGTGGCTCAGTACAGTGTGTCTAGAGCAAGTTTGATCTCTAGCACTAAGTAGTACAAGTATACCATGGCTCTGATGACCCTATTCTGTGATCCACAGCACCACTTTTGGCCCTGCAACAAATAACAATTAGGGCCAGAGAGATAGTTCATTAACTAAGGTGCTTGCCTTGCATGTGACTGACCTGAATTCGATCTCCAGTACCACACAGAGTTCATATTTCCTTGCCAGGAGAGATGTCTCAGGGCAGAGCTAAGAGTAAATAAACCCAGAGCACATCTGGATGTGGTCCCAAGTCAAGAATCAAGCAAACCAAATAAAATAAAATAAATGAAAAAAAAAATTTTTTTTTGGGGGGGGGGGTCACCCCTGGCAGCACTCAGGGGTTACTCCTAGCTCTATGCTCAAAAATCGCTCCTGGCAGGCTCAAGGGACCGTATGGGATGCCGGGATTCGAACTACCGATCTTCTGATTGCAAGGCAAACGCCTTACCTTCATGTTGTCTCTCTGGCCCCCAAATAAATGTATTTTCTTAAACTGTATGGAAATAGTGTTGTATTTCCAGTATCTATCAAATCAACTATATTTCTATACTACTTAGAGCCATTCAGAACAAAATATTTACAAAGCAAGCAAATCACAAATAAAATAAATAACTTTTTCCAGAAATACCTTTTTTTAGTTCACTATACTATTTTAAAGGCATCTTCAAATGCTAAATTATTCTGTGTGTAACTGTTAACATCTGTTATTTGCCATATTCAGCAGAAGCAGAGATGGCAAAGAAAATTAACATAGGCTAAGAAGTAAAGTATACCAACTAATGTCACAAAACTTGCTACTTAACATGTTAAAGGAAATCGTCAAATATTTAAAATAAATATTTGTACTTACTGTAATATTTAAATATATCACACGCTTTTGGTCATCATAACTGACATAGGCTGATTTTACACCAATGTATTTCACATCGATAGAGCGAGGGAAAAGGAAAAACACAGCCAATCCAGAAAGAAGCAGACAGACAAACACGGAAGCCATCACATACAGTTTTCTGAAAAATAAAATACAGTATTTAAATACATGTGTCAAAATGATAGGATAAATCATTTAAAGGAGATAATTACCAACACTTATAATTTAAAATTATAAGTGTACTAAGTAGATAAAGGTTTATATCTATGATGTGTGCTACAATATTCCCTTTTGCTGAGAATGGGATTTTGGAGTTACTATAGGTATACCATTTTTGCACATATCCCCCAAACAGTTCCATATTTGAATGAAATTGAGAAGTTTTATAAAAACATACTATAGATTTAAATAGCTGGGATATTATGAGCCAGAGCAATAGTATTAAGGGTTGGGCACTCAGTTGTACATAGCTTTTCTTGGTTTGATCCTTACAGACCAGGAGTAAGCCCTGGTCATCCTGGCTGCAGGGCACATAGCAAAACAAAAACAAAAACAAAAACAAAAACAAAAACAAAAATCCCGAATTAAGTATGCTTTAAAAATATACAATTCAAGATCTCCTTCCAGACTGATTGAAGCAGAGTATGCACATGAGAGTTTTGTCTTTAGAGGATTCCCCAAAGTAACTGCTCAGAACAGTGAGGTTCTTTCAAAAAATACTACATGACTGTCGTCCTCATCAGTCTCTTCAAAACACCATTTTTTGAGTCTCCTATTAAAGTTTTTTTATTATGTATTCCATATTTAAAATTATTATTTATCTCTACTTTCAAGATTGTTAAACTGTTTCTTTAAAAATCAAGCAGAGCTAATACTACACAGATATAAGACAAAAGGGGGATTATGTATTACTTTAACTCCCCTCAAATATCTCTCTTCTATTTCTTTTTTTGTTAATAAAAGTTTTTTTTTTCACAAATACAAATATATTGATGGTTCAGTTTCAGCCATAAAACACAACACCCTTCATCAATGTACAATTCCTCCAATTTAACTTCCTACTTCTAACACAGACATTTTTCATCCTCATCTTCTCCTTCCCACTCTCCCTTTTCCATTCTTTCCACCCCAGCTCTTAGACATTCTAGTGTGCAATATTATTACTGTTGGGTATCATGCCTATCACTTTATCTCCTTTCAGCACCCAATTATTGTCCAAGTAACCATTTCCAACTATTATAGTCATACTGGTCCCTTCTCTGCTTTAACTGCACTCCCCCACTATTTTTAGCTACTTTCCTGCCATGGACTGGTCCTCCCGAACCTTATCTCTATTGTTTCAGGGTATTATCATAGTGTTTTTTTTAAATATCCCACAAGTAAGTGTGATCATTTTATGTCTAACCCTCTCCATCTTGTTTTGCTTAGTATAATACTCTCCATATCCATCCATGTATAAATGAGTTTCATAACTTCATTTCCTTATCAGCTGCATAAATTCCATGACTTATATATAGCACAATTTACTTAGCCATTCATCTGTTCTTGAGCATTTGGGTTGCTTCCAGATGCTGGCTACTGTGAATAGTGCTGTGATAACCACAGGAATGCAGAGGATTTTCCTACAGGATTTTTTGTGCTCCTAGGGCATATTCCTAGTAGTAGTGGTAATATTGGGTCATATGGAAGATCAATTTCTAGTTTTTTTGAGGAATATCACTCACTAATGTTTTTTAGAAAGATTGGGCAGTTGGTATTCCCACCAGCAGTGATAAGAGTCCTTTTCTCTCCATCCACACCAGTACTGATTATTTTTATTTTCTGTGATGTATGCCAGTCTCTGTTGGTGTGAGATGGCATTTCATTGTTGTTTTGATTTGCAATGCCCTGATGATTAATAATTGTGGGATATTTTTTTATGTGTATTTTGGATATCTGTATTTCTTCTTGATAAAATGTCTGTTCATGATTTCCTCCCCATTTCTGGATAGGTTTATATATCTATATCTACATTCATATATATTTTTGCTCAACTAGTGCCTTGCATATTTTGGGTATTAACCCCCATCAGATAGGTACTGGGTGAAGTTTCATTCATTTTGTGGGTGGGTAGTCTTTTTATCCTAATCACCATTTCCTTTGAGATGCAGAGCTTTTTAGTTTAATGTAGTCCCATTTGTGTATCTTGGCTTCCCCTTTGGCCAGTAGTGTTTCATCCTTGAAAATGACTTTAGCTTCAATGTCATGGAGTGTTCTGCCTATGTTTTCCTCTATGTACCTTATGGTTTCAGGTCTGAAACCATTTCAGGTCTAGGTATTTAATTCATTTGGACTTGACTTTTGTGCATAGTGCTGAGAGGTCAGAGTTCACTTTTTTACATGCAGTTGACCAGTTTCCCCAACACTATTTGTTGTAGAGTATTTTCTTGTTCCACATTGTATTTTTTGCCCCACATTAAAGATTAATTGAGCATATACCTGGGGGTCAGTCTCAGAATATTTAAGTCTATTACAATGATATGAGGGTTTATCTATATACAATACCATGATGTATTAATGGCTACTCCTTTATAATACAGTTTGAAGTTGGGGAAAATGATACCTCCCTTCTTTTTCCCAAGGATTGCTTTAGGTATTCAGGAAGGTTTATTATTACATATGAATTTTAGGAGTGTTTAATCTATTTCTTTGAAAAATGTTATGAGTATCATCCTTATAGGAATTGCATTATCAATCTGTACAATGATTTGGAAAGTACTGACATTTTAATTATATTAATCATTCCAATTTATGAGTAGTGGGATGTGTTTCCTTTTCTTGTGTCATCTTTTATTTTTCTTTTTATATTTTATTGAAGAAAATGCATCACATAGGTGACATAAGTGATCATATTACAATTGTTTCAGGAAGACCAAAAGCAACATGATTAAACAAAATAGAAAATTGAAAGAAAAACTAGAGATGGGAGAGAAAGGAAAGAATAATTTCTCTTTAAAGGTTTGAAATAATTAACTAGTGAAACCAGTAGAGTCTGGATTTATGTTTTGGAAGAGCCCTTTGTTTAACCATTTCAATTTCCTCTATGATGATAGGCCTGTTCTGGTATTCCAGCTCATCTTGGTTCAAACTTGCAAGGTCCAAAAATTTATCCATTTCTTCCAAATTCTCTTGATTTGCAACATAAAGATTTGCAAAGTAATCTCTATAACACTTTGAATTTCTGTAGTATTTATAGTAACATCCCCTCTTTTATTTCCTTTTTTTTTGGTTTTGTTTTGTTTTTGGGTCACGCCCAGCAGTGCTCAGGGGTTACTCCTGACTCTATGCTCAGAAATCGCTCCTTGGCTCGCTCAGGGAACCATATGGGATGCCTGGATTCAAACCACCATCCTTCTGCATGCAAGGCAAACGCCCTACCTCCATGCTATCTCTCTGGCCCTTCCCTTTCATTTCTATTTTGTATTATTAGGTTTTTCTTTTTCTTTGTCAGTCTTGCTATTGTTTTATTGATCTTTTTTTTTTTATCTTTTCAAAGACAAACTCTTGCTTTAATTAATTTATGGATTGTTTTTTGGATTCCTGGTTCATTAGTTTCTGTTCCTATGTCTTATTATTTGCTTCTTCTTGCCTGCTTTTGCCTCATTTTGTTGGACTTTTTCCAATTTCTGTACCTGTGGCATTAATTTATTCATGTAGGTCCTCTCTTTCTTCCTTATGAATGCTTGCAAAGCTATATATTTTCTTAATACTGCTTTTACTTTGTCCCACTAATTCTGATCATTTTTCTTCATTCTCATATTTCCAGGAATCTTGTAATTTCCTTTGATTTCTTCCCTGACTCACTGGTTGTTCAGTAGTGAGCTGTTTCATTTCCAGGTATTATAGTTGTCTCTCCATTTCTATTTGTAATTCACTTCTATTTTCAGTGCTTCCTGGTTTGAGAAGGTAGTTGATACAATTTCTATCCTCTTGATTTTATGGAGGAATGTTTATAGCCCAGTAGACAATCTTGGAAAATGTTTTTTTGGGGTTGAAAAGCCCTATACATCTACTAAGCCTCTCTCTTCCAATTCCTCATTTACAGCCAGCATATCCTTGCTGTGTTTTAGCCTGGATGACCTCTTTAGAGATAACAGAACAGTGGCAAAGTCTCCAACTACTATTGTATTGCTACTGATGGCTTCCTTCAAGTGTATTAGCATTTTTTTTTTTTTTGGTTTGGTTTATTTTTGGGTGACACCCAGTGACACTCAGGTTACTCCTGACTCTGTGCTCAGAAATCGCTCCTGGCTTGGGGGACCATATGGAACGCCAGGGATTGAACGTAGGTAGGTCCATCCTGGATCAGCCATGTTCAAGGCAAATGCTTTTCCTCTGAGCTATTGCTCTGGCCCCTATTAGCAGTTATTTTAAGTATTTTTATGGTCCCTCATTGGATATATCTATTTATGAGTGTGATTTCATCCTAATGTACACATTCCTTGATTATTAGGAAGTGACCCTCCGTCTCATATCCTTTTAAAGCCTAAAGTCTATATTGTTTATTAGTATGGGCACCCAGCCTTTTTAAAGGAGTTGTTCACTTGAAGGCTTGTCTTCCAACCTATGAGTCCATCTGCTCTGACTAATCAAATGTGTTTCTTGCAGTCAGCAAAATGTTGGATTTACTTTCTTATCCATTTTGCCACTTTGAATCTGTTAATTGGTGCATTTAATCTGTTGATGTTGAGAGAGATGATTGTCATTGGATTTTATGTCATCTTTTTGTAGATACTTGGTATGTCTGTGGGGTCTGTCTTGCCTCTGAAGTAGATATATCAGTTTTTAAACATTGATTCTGAGTCTGTAAAGTTCTTGAGCTGTTGTTTATCCATGAAGCTGTGTATTCTTCCTTCAAATCTGAGTGAATGTCTGAATGGATGAAGTATTTGTGGTGAAATGTTCACTTTATTGATTTTTTTTCCCCATTATATCCCACCAGTGCCTTTGGGTTTAGAGTTTCCTTGTGATAAATAAGTTGTAATCCTTAAAGATGCTTCTTTTTTTTGTTTGTTTTTGGGCCACACCTGGTGACACTCAGGGGTTACTCCTGGATATGTGCTCAGAAATCTCCCCTGGCTTGGGGGACCATATGGGATGAGGAGGATCGAACCTAGGTTCGTCCTGGGTCAGCCGTGTGCAAGGTAAACACCCTATTGCTGCACCATCGTTCTGGCCCCAGAACAATGCTTCTTTTTATATAATTTTTTAATATAATTTTAAAAATAATTTTTATATAATTATATTCTTTTTATATAATTTCCCCTTTTCATCTTGCTGCTTTAAGTATTCTATCTCTATCTGTGTTTTTCATCATTATGACTAGGATGTCCCTTGGAGTGCTTTTATTTGGGTCTCTTTTAGGTGGTAGCATTGTGCACCTGGGATGTGAGTGCTTGTACTCTTCTCTGGGCACTTCTCATCAATGATGTCCTTAATTATTGTTTTTTCACAGGAGTTTTCTTCCTGACTCTCTGAAATTCCAATGATTCTTATATTGTTCTTGTTGAATTTATCCCAAAGGACTTTTGTCATCTAGTCACTTTTTCTATCTTCTATTCAGTTAATTTAAGGCCTTGTAAAGGGGACTTGGAGTGGATGGAAGGATGCCCACAAGCAGAGTCGTTCCCCATATGGCCAGATCACAGGACCCTCTTGCCTTGCTTAGCCTTGTCTCTGTCAGGCGACAGTCACTGCCAGACTTCTGCCTGCAGCATCACTGCTGTGGAGTCAATTCCTAAATTGCTACCTTGCCTCAGGCGGCTACCATCAGTATGTTTTTCTCCAGCAATATATCCCAAGGAGCTTGATTTTGATCTGGAAATTGGCCGCTGATTTGTCTCCAGGAGCCTGACAGTGCTCAGGGTTTCATACTCATCATTTCCATGTTTCTTGGTACTGCTGCCACTCTACTACAGAATCTCAAGCGCTCATCTAGCTCTTAATCTTCAATTCCAATCAAATTTCCTTTTATTTAATAATCCTCTCATGCTTAATATTATCCTCTTAGCCTATGCTCCCAGATTAACGCATTTCACTTTTTGTTTCTTTCCCCCCAAATGTTGTCACCTTATATTCTATCAAAATCTCTCATTTTATTATTTTTTTTAGTTCAATCTAAATGCCTTGATAGAATTAATATTTTTTCTACCATGCATAGTCACTTTAAGTGCCAGTTACTATTGTTAAGCTGTCCTATAATCATTTCAAAATTTAGGAGAAATTTTTTTTTTGGTTGTTGTCTACATCCAGCAGTGCTCAATGGTAAGGCCTGACTCTGCTCCTGGCAGGGCTTGGTGGACCATATGGATGCCAGCGATCAAGCCTAGGTTGGCAGCATACAAAGCCAAGTGCTCTAGCTCTTATACTATCTCTCTACCCCCAATTTCTAAGGAGTTTTAAGATAAAATTTTAAAAAGAACAAATTTATTATAATGAAATAAAAATTTGCTAAGTCAATATTAAGCTCGTTCTGTTATCCTGAGCCCCCCAAAATAGTTTCCACTCATAGTAGCTTTCCTCCTAATTTGAATAAGAAGATGGTCACTACTATATTACCCACTTACTAGTTTAAGTACATTTTAATTATATTTACTATACACCAAATACCTAAAAAAGGGCATAGAAAGAGTTCACAGATCAGTTTTAAAAATATGAACTTCCTCATACTTTGGGTTTATTTTTAAATCTAAATCAAACATGGTGAGTCCTCAAAACCGAATTGGACCTAAGTCAGTTCTAGTAATATATGAATAATGGTTTTAAATTACTTTGTATACCAACTTTACTGTTAAAACACATTATTAA
This sequence comes from Suncus etruscus, assembly GCF_024139225.1. NCBI lineage: Eukaryota > Metazoa > Chordata > Mammalia > Eulipotyphla > Soricidae > Suncus > Suncus etruscus. The sequence continues at coordinate 95,991,483 of NC_064848.1, read as the reverse complement.
TCTAGCAGGCCAATGAAAGAACATTCTCTGTATTATCTTATATCAAATAAAAAAATAGCTACTGGCCTGCCATAGAATATAATAATCTTTTACAAAATTCTTCAGTAATAATTTTCTTATGCTAAAGGACAGTAATTCAATCCTGGAGATGTAGAGTCTTGATGAAGTCATAGGTTCATGTGCTTTTGTGAACTTAGGTTACAATTCTAACTTCTGCTACTTCCTATCTGCAGTACCTTAAGCTATTAATTTTCTTCTTGTTTACTTACAACATAGAGGTTGGTTTTGAGAATTAAGTGGTACAATAAATGTAGAAAAAAAAACAGTAATTTCCTATCTCATTGTAACTAACCCAAATTGTATACTTATAAGAACACAAATTGCTCAAAAATTCTATTTTTTCCTCAAATTTAAAGTTTATGGTTTACATTTAATACATGTAAATCCTATTAAAAAATCTGAGCTGAGGCCAGAGAGATAACACAGCTGTAGGGCGTTTGCCATTTGCCTTGCACAAGGCTGACCCAGGACTTATGGTGGTTTAAATCCTGGCATCCCATATGGTCCCCTGTGCCTGCCAGGAACAATTTCTGAGTGAAGAGCCAGAAGTAACCCCTGAGCACTGCCAGGTGTGACTCAAAAACAAAACAAAACAAACAAACAAACAAACAAAAATTCTGAATGTACTCTGTAGTTTTCAGGTCTAGAAATAGAGTGTGGATGTTTGGGCCCTGTGGTAGCAGGGATTATCTGTGCCAGTTCCAGGATCAGGAGCATGCAGGAACAATCTTAATGTTTCTATTATCTTTGCAGCCAGTATATTTATTTTAGTTAATCAATATCAGAACATTCAAACACTATGCAGACTTTAAGACCTTAATGCAACAGAAATTTTTTTTAGTGAAACAGATATAACTTTACAATTTGATAAGATTTTTCTCTATTATTATTCTTATATATAATTTGAAAGGCAAAATGTACCCTAAAAGTTCACAATTTCTTATAATCACTTACGTTCTTCTTGGTCTCAATCTCTGATCACTATATGGGATCAATGCCACAAGCTGGTTTTCTTGTCCTGAATATGAAAGAAGTTTATAAGTTTATTAATATTAATTAAAATATAATGGCTCTATATCAAGTATGGTAGGCAGGTATCTTTTTTTTTTTTTTTTTTTTTTTTGGTTTTTTGGGCCACACCTATTTGATGCTCAGAGGTTAGTCCTGGCTAAGCACTCAGAAATCGCCCCCTGGCTTGGGGGGTGGGGGATAATATGGGACACCGGGGGATTGAATCACGGTCCTTCCCTGGCGAGCTCTTGCAAGGCAGACACCTTACCTCTAGTGCCACCTCTCTGGCCCCAGGCAGGTATCTTCTAAAATTGAGTTTTACATCAAGGTATGATCTAAAGAAAAGTAATTACTCAATTGTCATCCTTTTGCTAACCCCACAGAATGAAAGCTGAACTGTCTTTGGAGATGCAGAAATTGAAGACTGATTAGGCTCTAAATGATGCCAGAAAAACCAGCCCAGTAATAGCTGAACGCACTTTGGAGAGAAGAAACTTCATGAGAGACAAAAGGCATAAACTAAGTTTCATATTTTAAATGCTCTATACAATGAGCTCATCAGAATTCTTTCAGGTCACATAAATTCAAACTTACATCATACACTACATTTAGACTATCACTATGCTTTAATGCATCTTCATATACAACTTTTGTTCTTATCAGAATTTGACTTTGATTCTAGCAGAAATATAAAGATCAGTTTCAAGACTTTGATAATGCTTCTATTATTCCTTTTTTTGTTTGTTTGTTTTGTTTTTGGGTCACACCCAGCAGTGTTCAGGGTGTGCTCAGGCTCGGGGAACCATATGGAAAACGGGATTCAAACCACTGTACTTCTGCATGCAAGGCAAACACCCTACCTCCATGCTATCTCTCCGGCCCTCTATTATTCCTTTCTGATTTCTCCATAGTAATTCCTACATCTGTACTTCCTCAATACCTCATCCACATAGTTAACACTCAATGCAGTTAAAAATTGAAATGGATCATTACTAATCAGAAATATTGGTAACAAAATTGGTTAATATATTTATCTGTCAACTGTGTTAAAAATTGTATATCTGGGACCAAAGTGGTGGCGCAAGCTGTAAGGCATCTGCCTTGCGCATGACTGTGTTAAATCCCTCGGTGTCCCATATGGTCCCCAAACCCAGGAGTGATTTCTGAACACATAGCCAAGAGTAAACCCTGAGCATCACCGGGTGTGACCAAAAAAACAAAAACAAAAACAAACCCCAAAAACAAAACAAAACCCCAAAACAACAATTGAATATCTTTAATAAAGTAAGCTAGAAAAGAGAAAATGTTACTAAGAAAATCCAAAGAAGCCTAGAGAGAGTTCAAAGGACTGGGCGCATGTGTTATAAACTGCAAGTCCAGATTGGAGGCTTCAAATTTCATCCCCTATCATCACATGAATCGAATCCTCAAGCACAGCCAGGAATGGCACCTTTCCAAAAAAGAAAAATCCCAAGAGGAAATGCAGTTAAAATGCTGTGACCTGTTTCTTGTTTACAAGAAAATCTACATAAGTTGCAGCTCAAACCTTCATTATTCAGGGGTCAATTGTAATAATTCAAATGCAATGAAAATTTTACTCTGTGCCTGTGTAAGTACTTCAAAGATTATCAGAAAGGGTAGGACAATAGATCTGTTTATATAGCTATAATGTATCCTTCATCAAAGACAAAATTCTTATTATAGACATCATCTGACTTGCATATGTATCTGTATAGACATGTTAAAACTCTTCTGGGCAAAACTATAAACTTAGTTAAAACCAATCCTTTAATCTGTGGAATAAAATTCTGGACAGATGAGAATTCTCATAAAAATATTCTTTTTAGGGAAAGAACCTCCTTTGAGTATAGAAATGCAGAGATAATTTCACCCAACTTGCAATTCTAGTCCCTTGCTAAAACCATTCTGCTAGCTCGTTGACTATTACTACTTGACCCTTCTAACATATTTTTTAAAAGGTATCAATCTAAAATTCTTTATGCTGTTAAATGCTTATTTCAAGGACAACATTTTATTCACACCTAGAATATTCCCTGCCTCTGACTCCAAAGTGTTATGTAAAGCAATCTTTGTTCTATCAGGAATTTGGGAATTACTAGCAGCCCTACCAAAAGACAAATGTTGTCTCCTCACAACATTTCAAATGTAAATTTCCCCTTCACTGAAGACATGTGTGTCAAAAATACATAACTATTCCAGGTATAGTTTTAATTTTCTTGTATGTATAATCCCTAGGAGCCTGACCCCGCTTCCAAGAACTTGGCTTATACCCCTTTACTATCCTTTTATGGCAAACTCAGAACCATCATGGTATACTTTTCACTACATAACTTAACATCTGTTATATATCATGCTTTGCAGGTATATAAGTGAACATTTACAAAGTCATTTATTTTTGCTTTAGAATTTATCTTTTTTAAAATATCTTTATTTAAGCACCATAATAACATACAGTATAGTTGGGTTTCAGTCATAAAAAGAACACCCTCCTTCACCAGTGCAACATTTCCACAACCAATGCCCCCCATCTCTCTCCTCCTCCACCCCCTGCCTGTATTTCAGACAGGCATTTTACTTCTCACACTCATTAACATTGTCTTGGTAGTTGTTATTGTAGTTTGATTAAACTTGAGGATTGTTACACTTGTGCTTCATCCAGTCTCAATGGAATTCTTTAATGTCCTCACCATACACACACACACACAAAAAGCATGAACTTGTATTAATTCTATATAATAGAGTGATCATGCACTGTATCCACAGAAGGTTGAAATACCATGCCATTTTCTGGAATTTAAGGTGTTGCATTATTTCATCAATTATTTGTTTACAAAAAAGAAAAACTAGGGCATGGGAAAAAAAAGAAAAACTAAAAAATAAATTTGGAATGTGAACCCTTCATCAAAAAAATGCAGTCATTTAAAATAGAGCTAAGTGAGACATTATACAGAAATTCCATTACCAGTCTTGTTTCAACTAGGCTAGAATCCTTTGTACTAGGTCAAAATATAACTGAAAAAGAAACCAAAAGTATACCACTGCTTCAGAATTTTTCTAGATCTTGAGAAAAAATGCTTATAATCTTTTAGGACAGTTTCTTTTCATCCTTTCTAAAGAAAGAGTAAGCAATTGTGTGTAGTCAAGAAATTTGTTAATAGTAATCCATTCATAGATCCTGAATAATCCCTTAAAAGTGAGTGATTTCGATCTTCTATCAGAATTTGTGTACTTCCGTGAATAATATTTTCATTGCCAAAAAAATGTTCCTTGCCTTTGTAAAGGTTTCCCAGATTTTCCTATGAACAAGGTTATAGAATCTTGTCTTTTAAAAATTTCTAGTGGCTACTAGAACCAATTATCAGTTTTCCCTTCTCAAAGTATGGTCTGTAAGTAACATTTAACACAGTTGGTCACTCTCCTCTTACATTATTGGAAGGAAAAAAATTTCCCCTAGCCCTTCTAAATTCTTGGCCAAACAACCCTCTAAATAGATTAAAGATAGATTAGCAATTTATCAGAAGGAAAAAAAGTGTAGAGGCTATTTTCTGGTATACATGTGAGAGACCCAGGAAATTCTATTAGATTGTCAAAATTGCCTAAGTCACCTTCTTAAATAATACCTTTGGCTCAAAAAGAAAAAAATACATTGGGGTACAAAGAAAGACACTATGAGATGCTATTAGAAAGGCAGATTATATAAAATATGGTTTCTATATAGATATATAGATATATACTTCTGTTAAAATATCTTATTACAACAGTTTTTTTCCCTCTGAAAGTCTTTAGAGGGTTACACATCAACTTCAAGCAAGCAGAAAATAGCAAAGCACATTTGTTATTTCTTCATACAGTTCCTTTTAGAAAGAATTATAGTATAATTATTATTACTTTTAGATTATGAAAGTGCTCCAAACAAGAAAAAAAAGCTATATATCTGTTCATGTTGAAACATGAAGAGAAGGCAAACACAAAGGTGATAGCCTGAAAACCCTAAAATCAACAATAGCCTGGGCATGAAGAACCTGTGGACTCTAAAAAACTTGGTATGAAAAAAGGCACAACAAAAGAATTCCACAGGTCAAGCCTTCCCTTGTCTGTCTAAAAACTACCATAAAGTAATAACCTGATACTTACATCTAGTGATGCTTTTAGGATAAGAGATTCAAATATCCTCTGGCTGTTTTATCTTTCCAAACAGCTCTAATTTGTACATTAGTTCTATATGATGAGAGCATTTTTTAAAGTTATCAGCAATGTTTATATTCTTTATTAATAAATTCCACTAGAAATAATTCTCTATATTGACTAGAAATTAACTAAATGCATTCTTTTCTAAAGAATAATTATTTTTAAGTGTAATGATTAACTAAATGCATTCTTTTCTAAAAAATAATTATTTTTGGGCTTACCTAGATAAACTTACCTAGATAAACAAGCTGACTCTGATGTTTATTTACTGGTTCTAGGTACATCAGTTAAGCTCTAAATAATCTTATTATAATTTCCTCTTTACTGAACTTTAAATTTACAGGAATACTTTTATCAATTAACAAAATAATGAACTGAAAAGAATAAAAATCAATCTTATTATTTATTTATTTTTTTGGTTTTTGGGTCATACCCGGCAATTCTCAGGGGTTACTCCTGGCTCAAGGCTCAGAAATTGCCCCTGGCAGGCTTGGGAGACCATATGGGATGCCGGGATTCGAGCCACCGACCTTCTGCATTCAAGGCAAATGCATTACCTCCATGCTATCTCTCTGGCCCCTATTATTATTGATTATTTAAATAACTCCTAATGCCCAAAAGAGTAACGTAACAACGGTAATGTCAAATTTAACTAAAAGTTGGTCAGGAAACAGTTCATACGTATATGTGCTATCATAGCAAATAGGGTGAAAAAAATTCTGAAAGAAGTGCTTTTCATTACATCATTAGATGACTTTATACTTTGTTTCTGGGGTGAAAGAGACAGCTTCAGGATTTAAGTATATGACTTCATGTAGCAGTCACACTTTGGTCCCATGTACCATACGGTCCCCCAAAACTAGTTATGTTTAACACTAGCTGTGTGTGGCCCTTACCTTGTAGGTTCCCAAGCAGTGAGTAATGGAAGGCACCAAAGGACTCTGACAGTAAATAACAAACCCAATTGGCTGAGAATGTCTGAGAGGCCCATAGGCCTCCAGAGAACCCCTGCCCATAATTGTTTTTTGCTTTTGTGTATTTATATCTGAAGATAACTGATACAACTCTTAACTTTATTTCTAAGATTTTTTTAAAACACAGGATGCTGCATTTAGACCTCTAACTTTTAATTGTATGAATGCTCAAGATCATTGTTGGTTGTTTTTTTTTTTTTTTTTTTTTTTTTGGTTTTTGGGCCACACCAGGTGACGCTCAGGGGTTACTCCTGGCTTTGCGCTCAGAAATCGCTCCTGGCTTGGGGGACCATATGGGATGCTGGGGAAAGGAACCGTGGTTCATCCTAGGCTAACGCCGGCCAAGGCCTTACCACTTGCGCCACCGCTCATGCCTCTCAAGATCATTCTTTACAGAAAAAAAATGCAATGTAACACGTACCCCTTGGAATTCTTCCAGTTCCTTGGCAAGTAGGACAAGTGACACTATCTCTTCCTGTAAATTCCACATAAGGAAATTGAGAGACATCTCCACTTCTTCCATCTTCATTATGGACTTCACTATTGACCAATCCATTCCTCATGTTTTCAGTTGATGCGAGTCCATCATAGGCATCTTCTTTATTTGAATGCAAAGGCAAACGGGAAAAAGACTTACCCATGTCTGAAGAAAAAGAAAGATCTTACAGTAAATTTCAGGAAACAATATAGGCAAGAAAATTGTAAATTACTTGTACCAAATATATCAGATTTCAAGGAACGTTCAAATTACTTTTGGGGTTATAATTGTATTTCAATCAGAATAATCGCTAAAACAGGAAGCCATTTACTGGAGTCCAAAATTTTTTTTCTATAAGAGAGTATGAAGTGATGTCATAGATTTTTTTATAAGAATGGGCTTCCAAACAATTTTTGAATTTCACAATAGCCTACACTTTGTTAGAATTCTTTGAAAAGAGGAGAGCTTTCCTTCTTAGAATATAGCAAAAATATATTCTAATTTAAGCAAATTATGCATCATTTTCCAACTTTTTAAAATTCATGTCCCTAAGGCCAGAAAGATAGTTCAGGGATTAAGATACATGCCTTGCAAGCAGCAGACCAAGTTCCAATACCAACATCACATGGTCTCTGGAGCATCCTACCACTCTTGCAAGTAAACTGGCTGAGAATTGGTGAGAGAGATCCTTACCTCTCCTAATTCCAAGCCCTTTTGTAAAAATAAAAAATTACAAACCTTTTCACCCTCACATTTCATGCTTTAACCATCTAAACGGGGTTGTGGGAAATTTTTGAAATATCATTTCTAAATCTGACAGTGTCTTGTAAGTTTTTAACACAGTTATACAAAAATAAAAGAGACATTTCTTTAAAAAATATCATTGCTGGAGAGATAGCATGGAGGTAAGGCGTTTGCCTTGCATGCAGAAAAGGACGGTGATTCGAATCCCGGCATCCCATATGGTCCCATGAGCCTGCCAGGAGTGATTTCTGAGCGGGGAGCTAGGAGTGACCCCTGAGCGCTGCCGGGTGTGACCCAAAAACCAAAGAAAAAAATATCACTGCTTTGAATAAGGAAAATTGGTATTCAAAATAATCCATCGTGTCCTAAACTATAAAGAAATTTGTCTTCTCAAATGTGATGAGCCAACTATATACTGAAGTAACTTGTTTAAACAGAAGCTAAACTAGTAGATAGAACAGCAGAATAGGAACAAGAATACTAATCTTCACTTCTGAAAGTATACAGATGAAACTGCAGATAGTAGTAGGTAAGGAGCTTGCTTGTCTTGCATGCAAAGACCTTGGTTCATCCCAGGTACATTGCACACAATCAGCAGGCACTACTAAGCAGTGCCAGAACTATGCCTTGACTACTGCTGAGTAAGGCTTTGAAACTAATAAATTATTTTAATTTAATAAAAGTATCTAAATATAATAGCCATATTAAGTAAAAAAAACACGACTTGTGACTTTGAAACACATTACTTCTCTTAATTTGACTCACTGAGATTAAATATAGTCAAACCCATTCTCGACAACCACAGGTGATTGTTTCGAGGGTTAAAGCTAAGTACTGTCCCCACACATTGACCTGTACACAGGGTTTGACGAGAACCCTAGATAAGCTAGGATCATGGGCCTCAGCATGTCACCTTTTCCAGGAATTTCAGCTTCCAAGGAGCACATTCCAGAATAATGTTTTGGGACAGAGGTACACAGCAAGTACTACTAAGTGGCTGGGCGTGGGCCTGTTAACCTAGCTCTGCTGGAGCCGGCCTTTGCCAGGAGACCTGTCACTAGTAAGACAGGTCACTGGTAAGGACAGAGGCCTTGGGTCAGGCACTCTAGCCATTCGATTTCTTAGGCTTTCTGCTCAATCGAACCACTTTCAGGCTTAGAAACAGGGTTGACCAAAGCCAGGCTAAGCCTCCTCCTCCTCTTCCCGGGAACTCCAAGGTTTTCATCTCTGGCTGTCAACATGAATCGCCACAACCAAGCAGAACTGGAGAAAGGTTCCAAACCCTGTGCCATATAGTATCTGGATAGGTGATCACTGACTAAGCCTAAGAAAATTGACGCCTTTCCTAAGGTAGCACAACACAGCCCGGCTCCAAGGCCATTCCGGGAAGGTTAAGATGAAGATCCAGACGGGGCAAAGAAAACCCAACACAGCAAAACCTCGGCCCGGGCGGCGAGGGCACAAGACCCGAGCGTAGGCCCTGGGGCGACGCCAGCGGCCCCTTCGCAAGGCTCAGGAGCGGGGATCCAGGAGGGGGGACGGCCCCTCGCTCCCGGCCAGGCTGGCTCGCGCCCTCGGGCCTCCCCTCCTCCACCTCCTCGTTGAGCTGCGCAGCTCCAGGGTCGCTCACCGGCAGGCGGGCGGCGCGGTCCGGGGCAGCTCCGGCACGGGGAGGAGGGTCACGAGATCCGCAGTCCCGAGAGCCAGTGCGGGACGACGGACCCGCAGCCCCCGAGGACGCGCGCGGGGTGAAGTGAGCGGAGGAGGGGCCGCACCGAGCCAACGATTGCCAACGGAGGCAGCTGCAATCCCTGCCTGCGCCTGCGCAGAAGGCTCTCGGGAAGGGGCGTGGCTTCGGCGCGGCTGTTACGCTCGCGCGTCCTCGCCGCCTTCCTGAGCCGGGAAACGCCGCTGGCTGCTGGGCTGAGCCCTCGCGGTTGGCCGGCAGGCGTTGATGTCGAGCCCGGGACTTCGGAAGGAAAATGGGCCTTCTTCAGACCCTGGGCCATTTAACAGTAATAGCATCTCTCTTCCTCCCTCCCTTTCTCGCCTTCTCTCTCTCCTCTCTTCTCTCTCTCTCTCTCTGTCTCTCTCTCTCTCTCTCTCTCTCTCTCTCTCTCTCTCTCTCTCTCTCTCTCTCTCTCTCTCTCTCTCTCTCTCTCTCTCTGTCTCTCACACACACTTCAGAAGGAAAACAGAAAACGGCCTTCTTCAGACGCTGGGCCATTTAACAGTAATAGCATCTCTCTCCCTCCCTCTCTCTCCTCTCTCTCTCTCTCTCTCTCTCTCTCTCTCTCTCTCTCTCTCTCTCTCTCACACACACACACACATACACACACACACTTAAGAAGGAAAACAGAAAACGGCCTTCTTCAGACGCTGGGCCATTTAACAGTAATAGCATCTCTCTCCCTCCCTCTCTCTCCTCTCTCTCTCTCTCTCTCTCTCTCTCTCTCTCTCTCTCTCTCACACACACACACATACACACACACACTTAAGAAGGAAAACAGAAAACGGCCTTCTACAGACGCTGGGCCATTTAAAAGTAATAGCATCTCTCTTTCCTCTCCTCTCTCTTCTCTCTGTCACTCTGTCTTTGTCTGTTTCTCTCTTTTCAGAAGGAAAACAGGGCCATTTAAAAGCAATAGCATCTCTCTCTCTCTCTCTGTCTCTGTGTCTGTCTCTGTCTCTCTCCCCCACCACACCCCGGCACTGGAACAGGAATAAATTGGATGCTAGACACAGAGTTGGCAGCGGAAAAGTCCTACCGCTTTATAGTAAAACCTCCTTCCCTCTAGAAAAAAAAAAAACAACGAAGCAGGCCAGAGGCCGGTTTTGCTTTGTTGGGTTTGTTTGGCCACGCGGGCTGACCTGACGCCCGGATTGGTTCCAGGCCCGGCAGCTTTCCCCGCTCCAGTGCCTGGGCGTCCACGCCTCCCGTGACGTGACGTAGGGCTCCCCTCGACCGACCGTGCCTAGGCGAGCTGGGCTCACTTCCGGGAAGGTCGTCTTGAACTGGATAAGCGCGTTTCGGGTGTGAGGGGGTCACTGTCGATCACATACTGAACGTCCCATGTTTATTGGGAGCGAATGTGAAAATCATGATCACAACACTCACAAGACTAAGTGTAGGAGTGATAGTAATTTGGATCTGTTTTGACCAGTTGGTGTGTTTGGCAGACACGAATGCAAGTCAAACTATGCAATTTTATATTTTAAAAGATTATATAACCTTTTGCCATATGAACCTCATATAGTGTCTCATATAATGTCGGCAGAGCTATTGTCAACTTAAAAGAAGCCATCTGGGGCAAGGTCAAAAAATCTTCAGAAATAGTCGACGAATTGCAGGTTAGTGCAGTAATAATGTGAATTACCTTTTTTACCTTTTAGTAAATCACAGGCTGTTCGCTGACAATTTCCATAATAAAAGTTCGTTAAAATAAAAGCCTTTGATTAGCTCCCAGTCGCTTAAGAAAATTCCGGTGTTACATACAGTAGAATACACAATATACTGAAGACAACTTTTCTTTAAATAGACTGCTGAAATAGTAATATACCTCTGAGTTTCTGTGTTTTGGTTTATATGCCTTAAACTATTGTCCATATATACACAATACACTTCTACTGGTTATTGGGAGAAACAGCTTTAGTTGTTTCGTAAACTTCGACAAATCCAAGCATCAAGTTTAGGAGCATAGGGATGCGAAGAGATTCTTGGTGAATGCCCATTGAGTATTAATTTCAGTTTTCTGTAAATTGGGCATTTATGGGAAACCAGTATCAGTCTTTATCAGTCACTACTTTGTTTTCTTTTTTTTTTTTTTTTCCCTCCCTCCACTACTTTGTTTTCTTGAGGGTACATACATGAGATTTTTCTGCTTTACTTGCTGTTCTATTTTAGAGTAAAAATTCACATTATAAACTCAATTTTTTATTATAAAAGATCAAAATATTCTGAAAGCTAGGGAGTACCAAATTTATTAAAGTTTTGATTTTTGGCTACTTTTAACCCAACAATTTTACTCTTTGAAATTTATTCTACACCTAATGAAACTGTAAAAGCAGACTGGTGAAAATAGAAATATTCTACAGACCACTAAAGCAGAAATAAAGTATATTATCTATATTTGTGCATCAACTATTTATAATAGTACAATACTTGACCCAGGCAAACCCATGTGTTAAGCCACAGTTTTTAATGGACTGGCAGGAACTTTCAGAGATTCACAATGAAATCTCATAAATTTAGTAAAAATATGTAAATGATTTATTAATGAGATGTAATAACATGTAACTAAGTAGTATTTAGTAGATTAGATATGAAATACAATCATCTAGAAAATATATTCACATTTAAGATTTGCAGATTAAATGAAAGGATAAAAACTTAAAGGTACTTATACTTTGCCTATATTACTATATGAATTACTTTTAGAAATGAAGTGTTATAAAAATTGATATTATATTTGGTGCATTTCTTCCCTGTTCTCCATTTTTCATCATTAAAGCATGTTTGGAAGGAAAGTTAACTGAAAAAAAATTTGTAACTCTCTTAGTTTAAATCTTTGTGCAAAAGATTTGAAGATTATGTGATTTTTTTTTTTGATTTTGTGTCACACTTAGCTATTCTCAGGAATTACTCTGAACCCTGTGCTCAGGGATCACTTCTAGACATGCTTTAGGGACTGTATAGGGAGCTGTAGATTAAACATGGATTTGGTACATGCAGGACAACTGTTGTACTAGTTCTCTGGCCATAGCTATATAAATTTAAGAGTCCAGGATAACTTTGAATAGAAAATAATTGCTTAATAATTTTTGGTTATTTTCACTGTTAGTTTTGTTTGTTTTATTTTTGGGTTACACCCGATGACACTCAGGGATAACTCCTGGCTATGCACTCAGAAATCACTCCTGGCTTTGGGGACCATATGGGATGCTGGAGGATCGAACCGTGGTTCGTCCTGGGTCAGCTTCATGCAAGTCAAACACCCTATTGCTGTGTCACCGCTCCGACCCCCAAAAATAATTATTTTGAAGGAGAAATTCTATCAAGGTGGCAAATGAATACAGACACTGGGCTTTTTTCTTTTTCACTGGGTTTTCTTCTTCCTCACAATCTCAAACGATCAATACAACAAGATGGCAGATGGATACAGATCTGGACTCTCCTTTTCCTTCACTATACTCTTCCTCACAGTTTTAGTTAAATGACCAACACAATGAAAAAAGCTGTAAAAAAGAATGAGCCAATGAAGGTGCTGAGGAGCAGTGTGGTACAGAGAGAATCAGTAAATGTTAGAAAGAGGAGCAACTATAATTGAGATGACTTGAGGCCCATCCAGGATATGTGAGCAGGACTGAATTCCATCCAGGTGAAAAGTGGGGAGGCTTTTCTTTGGGACACTAGGGAGCTGTTCCCAATGACTGAGTGCTAACACTGCCAGATGCAGCTATCAGAATTTTAGCAGTCAGTCAAGACTCCAGGAAAATACTTCGTTCCTTGCTTCTGGGAATGACAGAAGATTCTCATGGCCATGATAGCAGTCTTCATGCTGGGTGGATACTGACAAGTTTGCATGTGATCACACAGGTGTAGGCACCTGATGTCTGAGGCTAGCATCGGGTTTGACCCTGGAAATTGATAAAGTACTTCTGTGAGCAACTCTGTATTAGACATTGAGTTATAAAGAACTCCTACTCTATCTACTCCTGGGACCATTACTGGGATTATGGTCACCTACAGTGTTGTTTCTAGTCTAGTAATGGGAACCATTTTTCTGTGAAGGGCATTTGTATATAACATCATCTGTGATCCATAATCAGATGGTGTATAAGATATATACCCATTATACATACATATATATATATATATATATTCCCATAAGATATACACATGTCTGTCCCATATGGAGCAGGGCCGGTTCACATAATTTTGCAGACTGCTCCACACCCTTGTTTTAGTAACTGCTTAGATCACTTGAACTGAATGGAGATATCTTACTCTCTCCAGTCATGAGTACTTACTGGGCCTGTGGTCTCACTGGTGCTCAAGTTTGATTCATCTTTTCTATGTGAAGGTGAATCAAGTATTGTTGGAGGCCCTTTAACTAAAGAGCAAAATGGAGTCTCTGATACCTGAGTTAAAAACTGTCCACGTGACAAGCTGCATGTTGCAGCTGCTGGCATTTCCCCCCCCCCCGCCCCCCCACCTAAAGAAAGGAGGGTGTAAACTGCAAGCCACAAGCTGTTCTCATAGGCACAAGATTAGATATTCTGTTGCCCTTGAGAAAGGATACTGTATGCCTGTAACTGTAAGATAAATCACCTACAAAATGTAACTTTGAAAAACAGAATGTTACTGTGAGAGATTACCACCCCCTACTCCTTTGTTTTGACCACACTATATAAAGTCTTTTTCTCCCCCAATAAATTTGACTCTTGATCGGAATTTTGTCTTGAGTCCATCAATTTTCCCAGCCCTCTTTTATTTTCCAGGTCGACTCCTCTTTGTGACTCACGAATAACTTCGTTACCCTCATCCACCCTGTGGGCCGGGGTCCCCCGGGGTCGCAAGTGGTGCCCAGATGTGCTGCACGAAGCACGGATCACCGACTGGATGGCAACAGGGAGCGAGTCTCGAGAGCCTGCTCATAAGACACCGGTAAGACCCTATTTAGGGCAGGGTGCAGAGAGGTTAGCCTAACAGTGATCACTAAAACCGCCGTCCAATTGCCCCGGGAAAATGGGGACTACTTTATCCAAAGAGGAGGCTTTCATTAAAAATCTCAAGAAAGCTCTGGGTGAAAGAAAAATTAAAGTTAAAAAGGATTTAATAAAGATTTTTATTTGTATTCATGATATTTGCCCGTGGTTTGTGGTCACAAGACCACGTATAGTCTCTAGTACTTGGAAACAAATTGGTGATGAATTAGGGCAATATTACAGTAAATATGGTAAGGAACAAGATAAAAAGGTTATGCAGTTTTATTGGTCCATCCTTAGTCAAATTGTTACTGGTGCAGAGTTAGATCCAATTGGGGGAAGCCCCCTTAAGAAAGAAATTATTGAAAAAGCCAAGGCCCGCATAGAAATGGCCTCCTGCAGCCAGTCCCGGGCCAGTAGCGCCCCTCCTAAATCTGACAGCCTCATAGATTTGGAACCTTCCAAAGGCTTTTATCCCGTTGTGGCCAGTGCCCCCCCAGAGGAGGACATTCTCTGTAAAAGGTTTGCCTTAAGCCTTCCTGCTGTTAAACTGTGCTGGCCCCTCCCCGCATTATCAGTGGAAGGTTCTGCCTCACACTTTGTCAAATATATGTAGCACAGGTAATACATTTTGTAAAAAATATTTTGAAAATAAACCTAATTATCCTATTCAACCTTAAAATAAATAGCATATTAATTGGCTGATGCAAAATACAAATAATTGGCCTTTGGCATGTGCCTCCTTTAAGGAAAAAATTGATATTCATTATCCAGCAAATAAGTTTATACAGTTTTTTAAAAGATGCATGTGAAGAGAAAAAGAGTCGCAAGCCAGTGACAACAAGGTACCCCCTACCTCCTGGTCTTAAAAGTTCTCATTTTGAATATCAAAACCTCAGGTCAGCACAAACAGAAAGATAAAGTCCTGGCCCCGCTCTAGGAAGAGGCCATATATCCCCAACTCACTCAAGGTCTATTTTTCTTTAAGATCCCGATAAGCTAGCCACCGCCCCACCCATCCCTTAGGGTAGGAATGCAGCCCTAAAATGTTTTTCTAAGATAAAGACCACAGTTGGTAAAATTATGAGGTTTTAAAAGTGTTCAAAAATGTTATAATAAGCCCTTTAATCTATGCAGAGGCAGTGTATACGTGGCATATTCTATACCTGTATTTGAGACAGTAAGTTTCTGTGTAGACAAAAATTTTGCAGAAAAAAATATCACTTCTCTCTTAAAGTTGGTAAAATTTGGCTTAAGTTCAGCAGAAATAGTGCTAGCCTGTGTGTGTCTTAGTGGTTACAAGTGAAAGCAACGATAAAATGTGACTACATTAAGTTAAGAAGCTTTTGAAATTTAAAGGAAATGATGACAAGGATACAAAGATACTCAATAAAATGAGAGAAATTATTTACCCAACAATAATCTGATAAGGGGTAATTTCAAAAATATAGAAGGTATTATTAGAACTTTATAAGAAAAAAATCCAATTGCGTCAAAAAATAGGGAGAAGATTAACAGACATCTACTTGAATACTCGAAGAAATATAAATGACCAAAAGGTACATGGAGAAATACTCTTCATCACTTTTGTGATATATTTTGTGGATATCTCTTCATCGGGGAGATATAAATCAAAACAATAATGAGATTTTATCTCACACCAGAGAAACTGGCACACATTAAAAAAAAAAAAAGAACCACCAGTGCTGATAAGAATGCAGAGTGAAAGGGCATCTCATTCATTGTTATTGGGAATGCCAACTGGTCCAGCCTTTCTGGAAAATGATATGGACATTCTTAAAAAAATCTTGGAATTAAGCTTTCATTTGACCCAAGAACACCACTTTTTGGAATATTTCCCAAGGGCCCAAAATCAAAACGGAGGAAACACTTTTATACTCCTCAGTTCTTTGCTGCATTATCCACAATAGTCAAAATCTGGAAACAGTGTCCAGGATAATACAGATAAGGGGCAACATCTGTGGGTGAAAGGGAGAGTTCAACCAGGTGAAGGTAATAGTGCTGATAGGTGCTAAATTGCTGTGTATGAAACTATCAGCAACAATAATGTGAACCACAGTGCAAAACATTTTTAAAATGTGCTTCCTGTAGAAGCAGACTGATAGATAGGAGGCAAATGAGGGGTAAGGGCACAGGTAGAGGGAAGAGGACAATGGTGAAAGGATTAGTGTTCAAATTTAGCATGCCTGAAAATTAATCATGAGTAACTTTATAATTTAAGGTGACTAAAAAAGAATAATGAAAAAAATTAAGATTTTCCAGACATCTGTGGAAAACATATCTTACAGTTGCCCAAGATCCCTTGGTTACTAAAAGTGCCTTCTCTCCATTGGAGTGGTCCTTTTTCTCTTGTTTGTTCTTGTCCACTGGACATGGGGTCAGATTTTAGTCAGACCTAAAATGTTTTCAGGTTTGTGACCTAATATACCCAACATCTTGTAATTATTTTTGAAATTTTAGTTTAAAATATTAATTTTATATGACCGTGGTTTATAATATACATTCTCTTGGTAAATATTTTTCTTTTTTTTTCATTTAAAATATTTTTTAATTAAACACCTTGATTACATACATGATTGTGTTTGGGTTTCAGTCATGTAAAGAACACCACCCATCACCAGTGCAACATTCCCATCACCAATGTCCCAAGTCTCCCTCCTCCCCACCCGACCCCCGCCTGTACTCTAAACAGGCTCTCCATTTCCCTCATACATTCTCATTATTAGGACAGTTCAAAATGTAGTTATTTCTCTAGTTAAACTCATCACTCTTTGTGGTGAGCTTCCTGAGGTGAGCTGGAACTTCCAGCTCTTTTCTCTTTTGTGTCTGAAAATTATTATTCCAAGAATATCTTTCACTTTTCTTAAAAACCATAGATGAGTGAGGCCATTCTGCGTTTTTCTCTCTCTCTCTGACTTATTTCACTCAGCATAATAGATTCCGTGTACATCCATGTATAGGAAAATTTCATGACTTCATCTCTCCTGACAGCTGCATAATATTCCATTGTGTATATGTACCACAGTTTCTTTAGCCATTCGTCTGTTGAAGGGCATCTGGGTTGTTTCCAGAGTCTTGCTATGGTAAATAGTGCTGCAATGAATATAGGTGTAAGGAAGGGGTTTTTGTATTGTATTTCTGTGTTCCTAGGGTATATTCCTAGGAGTGGTATAGCTGGATCATATGGGAGCTCGATTTCCAGTTTTTGGAGGAATCTCCATATCGCTTTCCATAAAGGTTGAACTAGGCAGCATTCCCACCAGCAGTGGATAAGAGTTTCTTTCTCTTCACATCCCCGCCAACACTGTTTATTCTCATTCTTTGTGATGTGTGCCATTCTCTGTGGTGTGAGGTGGTATCTCATCGTTTTGATTTGCATCTCCCTGATGATTAGTGATGTGGAGCACTTTTTCATGTGTCTTTTGGCCATTTGTATTTCTTCTTTGTCAAAGTGTCTGTTCATTTCTTCTCCCCATTTTTTGATAGAATTAGATGTTTTTTCTTGTAAAGTTCTGTCAGTGCCTTGTATATTTTGGAGATTAGCCCCTTATCTGATGGGTATTGGGTGAATAGTTTCTCCCACTCAGTGGGTGGCTCTTGTATCCTGGGCACTATTTCCTTTGAGGTGCAGAAGCTTCTCAGCTTAATATATTCCCATATGTTAATCTCTGCTTTCACTTGCTTGGAGAGTGCAGTTTCCTCCTTGAAGATGCCTGTATTGTCCTGGAGTGTTTTGCCTATGTGCTGTTCTATATATCTTATGGTTTTGGGGCTGATATCAAGGTCTTTAATTCATTTGGATTTTACCTTCGTACATGATGATAGCTGGAGGTCTAAGTTCAATTTTTTGCAAGTGGCTATCCAATTGTGCCAACACCACTTGTTGAAGAGGCTTTCCCTGCTCCATTTAGGGTTTCCTGCTCCTTTATCAAAAATTAGGTGATTGTATGTCTGGGGAAAATTTTCTGAGTATTCCAGCCTATTCCACTGATCTGAGTGCCTGTCCTTATTCCAATACCATGCTGTTTTGATAACTATTGCTTTGTAGTACAGTTTAAAGTTGGGGAAAGTAAATCCTCCCATATTCTTTTTCCCAATGATTGCTTTAGCTATTTGTGGATGTTTATTGTTCCAAATGAATTTCAAAAGTGCCTGATCCACTTCTTTGAAGAATGTCATGGGTATCTTTAGAGGGATAGCATTAAATCTGTATAATGCCTTGGGGAGTATTGCCATTTTGATGATGTTAATTCTGCCAATCCATGAGCAGGGTATGTGTTTCCATTTCCATGTGTCCTCTCTTATTTCTTGGAGCAGAGTTTTATAGTTTTCTTTGTATAGGTCCTTCACATTTTTAGTCAAGTTGATTCCAAGATATTTGAGTTTGTGTGGCACTATAACTGAAACTAGTGTGACTCACCTGAGTATGTAACCCACAAAGTATGTGTGAGCACTAGAGCCAGGCATGTGTAAAACCACAAGTCATATAAATAAAAGCAACGAGAATAAATAAAGGAATTAAAGAAAATGAGGGAAGGGAAAATTATATTTTTAGATAATTCCAAATATCTTCTACTGAAGAAACTTTTTCCAGTTACATATTCTTTTTTTTTTTTTTTTGGTTTTTGGGCCACACCCGTTTGACGCTCAGGGGTTACTCCTGGCTATGCGCTCAGAAATCGCCCCTGGCTTGGGGGGACCATATAGGACGCCAGGGGATTGAACCGCGGTCCTTCCTTGGCTAGCGCTTGCAAGGCAGACACCTTACCTCCAGCGCCACCTACCCGGCCCCCAGTTACATATTCTTAACTCATTAAAATTTTAGTAAGTGTAAGTACAGGAATTTAATTTTGAAATATGTAACTATTTTTGTGTCTATACAATATATTTTATGACTATAATGTGATATAAATTTGAAATAAATTTTATTACTTTCAAATTATTTGCTGTATTTACTTTTACTTTATTTTTGTGCCCCCCCCTTTTTTTTACTATTCTAGCATATCAAAATGTAGCCATACCTAAGTATAACCATTACTCCTTTCCTCAACATTCCAATTTTCAAGGCTGAGATTTCATGCCATATGTAAGAACTGCAGGACTTTTTCGTTTAAGGCAGGGGTCTCAAACTTGTGGCCCACGGGCGTCAAACGACCCTCTGTACAACATTTTATGGCCCTGCCCTAGAGGAATCTTTTTTTGTTTTGTTTTGTTTTAGTTGTTTGGGTCACACACCCCCCCCCCAATGTTCAAGGCTTACTACTGACTTTACACTCAAGGATCACCCTGACTTTGCCTCCTGCGGCGCACAGGTAAATTGAGTTTGAGATCCCTGGTAAGGAGTACTGATAACTTCTTCTTGCACACTCCTCCTAGTCAAGAAATGAATCATGCAGCATAAAAAACATCACACTACAATAATGACAATAGAAAAAGACACAGGCCTCCACCATGCTTAGAGAACGAGATGGTAGCTCTGATGTTCAAAAAGTAACAACTATTTAGCCTCTCAGATAAGAACTTTAGAAAAGAAATACAGAGTATGGTCATAGAATTCAAAGCATGGTATGACTAAGCAGACAACAAATAAGAATCAAGAGGATATAAGAATAGAAATAAAAAAACACTTCACACTGACATAATGGCTGAAAAATTGGTAGGCAATGAAAACCTCATGAGAAAGCCTTTATAATAGAGTAATAGCAGCTGAAGATAGAATCAGTGATCTGGAAGATGAGATGCATAACAACTCCATACAACAGAAGAGGTTGGAAAAGAGACAAAGTAAATGATCAGACAATGGAAAAACTCCTCAAAGAATGTGAATAAATGGCAATAGAAGTTTTTGAAAAACTCAACAGAAAGAACATAAGAATTATTGGAGTCCCAGAGAATCAGGAAGAAAATCCCCAGGAAGTATCAACAATCAAGAACGTCACTGCTGAGAAACACCCAGAGCTAAAGAGTGCATGTAACCAAATCCTACATGTCTGAAGAGTACCAGCCAAAAGAGGTCCAAAGAAAAGTACCCCAAGACACACCCTCGTCACAATTATGAACACCATACATAGGGATGAAATACTGAAAGCAGCAAAATCAAAAAGAAAAATTACATTCAATGGAGCATCCCTAAGATTTGTAGCAGATTCGTCACAAGAAGGCGCAGTGATAGTACATAATGACTAAAAAGCTAAATCCAATGTTTTTCTGCCTTCAACAAACACATTTGAATAGTTAGAACAAACATTCAAACTCAAAGATTAGAGGACGATCATTCAAACAAGCAACTCCCTTAAAAAAAAAAAACCCTTAATTTAAGATGACACAAGAGTTTAGACTTAAAAATAGTTATAAGTTGGGGCTGGAAAGATAACACAGTGGTAGGGTGTTTTCCTTACACGCTGCTGACCCAAGGTGGACCTGAGTTTGATCCCTGACATACCATATGGTCCCTGGGTTGCCAGGAGCGATTTTCTTAGCACATATCCAGGTGTAACCCCTGTGTGTCACTGGGTGTGGCCCAAATATAGAAAATAAAAAAAAAGCTATAAGAAACAAAGGTGGGCATTTCTTAATAATTAAAGGATGTGTATAATAGGAAGAAATCAAAATTCTAAAAATATACACACCCAATGAGGAACCAGCAAAATATTTAAAACAACTGCTTACAAAATTGAAGGAAGGTATCAATAACCAGACAATAATAGTGAGAAACTTCACTGCCTTGTCACCACTTGAAACCTAACAAGAATATATGAGCAATGAAAAAAATTGGCCTAGTTGATATATATATATAAATATATATATATATGGCTCTCTATCTTAGAAAATTGGATATACATTCTTCTCTCATGCACATGTGTTATTCTTCAAAAATAGACCACATGCTATCCCATAAAGTATACCTGTATAAAATAAAGAAGATAGAAATTGTATAACTATCTTCTCAGATTATAATGCACTAAAATTTGAAGTGAATAACAAGCAGACACAGAGGAAAATATTAACACCTAGAAATTAAACAGCTCACTACTGAACAACAAGTGGGTCAGGGACTAAATCAAAGAGTAAATTAAAAAACCCACCGTGCCACTCTAGACCCCTTCCTTCCTTCCTTCCTTCCTTCCTTCCTTCCTTCCTTCCTTCCTTCCTTCCTTCCTTCCTTCCTTCCTTCCTTCCTTCCTTCCTTCCTTCCTTCCTTCCTTCCTTCCTTCCTTTTTCTTTCTTTCTTTCTTTCTTTCTTTCTTTCTTTCTTTCTTTCTTTCTTTCTTTCTTTCTTTCTTTCTTTCTTTCTTTCTTTCTTTCTTTCTTTCTTTCTTTCTTTCTTTCTTTCTTTCTTTCTTTCTTTCGTCTGTCTTTCTTTCTTTCTTTCTTTCTTTCTTTCTTTCTTTCTTTCTTTCTTTCTCTCTCTCTCTCTTTCTTTCTTTCTTTCTTTCTTTCTTTCTTTCTTTCTTTCTTTCTTTCTTTCTTTCTTTCTTTCTCTTTCCTTTTCTTCTTTCTTTCTTTCTTTCTTTCTTTCTTTCTTTCTTTCTTTCTTTCTTTCTTTCTTTCTTTCTTTCTTTCTTTCTTTCTTCCTTCTTTCTTTCTTTCTTCTTTCTTTCTTTCTTTCTTTCTTTCTCTCTTTCTTTCTTTCTTTCTTTCTTTCTTTCTTTCTTTCTTTCTTTCTTTCTTTCTTTCTTTCTTTCTTTCTTTCTCTTTCTTTTCTTCTTTCTTTCTTTCTTTCTTTCTTTCTTTCTTTCTTTCTTTCTTTCTTTCTTTCTTTCTTTCTTTCTTTCTTTCTTTCTTTCTTTCTTCTCTTTCTTTCCTTTTCGTCTCTTTCTTTCTTTCTTTCTTTCTTTCTTTCTTTCTTTCTTTCTTTCTTTCTTTCTTTCTTTCTTTCTTTCTTTCTTTCTTTCCTTTTCTTTTCTTCTTTCTTTCCTTTTCCTTCCTTCCTTCCTTCCTTCCTTCCTTCCTTCCTTCCTTCCTTCCTTCCTTCCTTCCTTCCTTCCTTCCTTCCTTCCTTCCTTTCTTTCTTTCTTTCTTTCTTTCTTTCTTTCTTTCTTTCTTTTCATATTTCATATTTCTATGTCTTCCTACAAATTGAGAAAAAAATAGTGGATGGTACCAGGGACAAAGCAGTCTCATGAGCATTGAGTGGAAATAAAAATGATCAAACCTAAATATCCAACCCAAGTTCAATGACTGTAGAATCAAAAGACCCAATACTGCAACAAACTATACACAAAAGGCATCTGTTACACTAACAGTTCAGGAGGCTAAGGGTGGAGGTATGGGGTGCATGTTGGGAACAGTGGCAGAAGGAGGTTAACACTAGTGGTAGGAATTTTCCTAATTCATTGTCACTATGTATCTTAAATATAACTGTAAAAAGACTTGTAATTTACATTGGTCTCAATAAAATTATAAAAAAAAAGCTCCTCATCACTAATCATCAGGGAGATGCAAATCAAAACAATGATGAGATACCATCTCACACCACAGAGATTGGCATACATCACAAAGAATGAGAACAATCAGTGCTGGCGGGGATGTGGAGAGAAAGGAACTCTTATCTACTGCTGGTGGGAATGCTGTCTAGTCCAACCTCTATGGAAAGCGATATGGAGATTCCTCCAAAATCTGGAAATTGAGCTCCCACTCGACCCAGCTATTCCACTCCTAGGGATATACCCTAAGAACACAAGAATACAACACAAAAACCCCTTCCTCACACCTATATTTATTGCAGCACTATTCACAAAAGCCAGGCTCTGGAAACAACCAATACGACCTTCAACAGATGAATGGCTAAAGAAACTATGGTACATATACACAATGGAATATTATTCAGCCATCAGGAGAGATGAAGTCATGAAATTTTCCTATACATGGATGTACATGGAATCTATCATGATGAGTGAAATAAGTCAGAGGGAGAGAGAGAGATGCAGAATAGTCTCACTCATCAATGGGTTTTAAGAAAAATAAAAGTCATGTTTGCAACAATCCTCAGAGACAATGAGAGGAGGGCTGGAACTTTCAGCTCACTTTATAAAGTTCACCACAAAGAGTGGTGAGTTCAGTTATAGAAATAAATACACAGAGAACTACCATAATCATGTGAACGAATGAGGGAACTGGAAAGCCTGTCTGGAGTACAGATGGGGGTGGAGTGGGATGGAGGGAGATTTGGGACATTGGTGGTGGGAATGTTGCACTGGTGAAGGGGGGTGTTCTTTACAAGACTGAAACCTAATCACAATCATATTTGTAATCAAGATGTTTAAATAAAGAAAAAAATTATATAAAAAAGAAAAAGTCAACAGGCATTCATTAACATAATAAGAGATAAATAGATGATTCATAGTCTATTGATTGTAAATGACTACTGATAGCAGCAGAAAAATTTTAATTTCAATAAAGTGCTTTTTCATTTTAAATAATATTGTCTTGAATAAATAGATATATTATTTTTATTTCAACTATTAAATAGATGTATAGATTTTTTTTTGGGCCATACCTGGTGATGCTCAGGGGTTACTCCTGGCTGTCTGCTCAGAAATAGCTCCTGGCAGGCACGGGGGACCATATGGGACACCGGTATTTGAACCAACCACCTTAGGTCCTGGATTGGCTGCTTGCAAGGCAAACACCGCTGTGCTATCTCTCCGGGCCCAGATGTATAGAATTTATAATTTTAAAAAAGTAACATATTGGTGAAAAAAAATTATACAAAATTGGAACATGATCAGCAAAATGAACCCAAATAGGAAAGAAGCTGGAAGAAAATATAAAAACTATAAAATATAAAGTAGAAATCAATGAATGGGAAAATAAAAAATACAATCAGAAAGATCAATGAAAGCAAGTTGGTTCTCTAAATAAACAAGATCAATAAACTACTAGAAAAACTCACAAATAAAAGAGAAATTTAACAAATTAAATTAGAAATGAAAAGGGGAGATTACTACAAATAGTACATAAATTCAAAGGCAATCAGAGATTACTTTGAGTAATTATGCCACATGACATGAGAACCTGGAAGAATGTTCTTGAATTCTCATAACCTTCCAAGGTTGAACCAAGATGACCTGGCATATTTGAACAGACTCATCACTATTGAGGAACTTAAAATGGTAATCAAAAGTTTTTCCAGTGGGCCTGGATAGCTCAGTCGGTAGAGCATCAGACTTTTAATCTGAGGGTCCAGGGTTCAAGCCCCTGTTCAGGCGCATGCAAGCTCTTTTGGGGCCGGGCGGTGGCGCTGGAGGTAAGGTGCCTGCCTTACCTGCGCTAGCCTAGGAGACGGACCGCGGTTCGATCCCCCGGCGTCCCATATGGTCCCCCAAGCCAGGAGCGACTTCTGAGCACATAGCCAGGAGTAACCCCTGAGCGTTACCGGGTGTGGCCCAAAAACCAAAAAAAAAAAAAAAAAAAAGTTTTTCCAAAAACAGTAGCCCAGGCTCAGATTGATTCACTAACATATTCTTTTTAACCTTTTGAGAGCACCTACTGTTTATACTTTTCAGGCTATTCCAGGATATTGAAAAGCAGAAACACTCCCAGATAGTTTTTATAAATCTAACACCACCCTGATACTAAAGGCAGACAGAGATAGCACACAAATCAATTTCTCTGATGAACACAGATGCAAAGGCCCTCAACAAGATTCTAGTAAATAGGATCCAGTGCCTCATCAAGAAAGTAATACACCACGATCAAGTAGGATTTATTCTGATGAAAGAATGGTTCAATTTATGAAAGTCAATCAATGTAATAAACATCAACAAAAGCAAAATAAAAAAACACATGATCATATCAATAGATTCAGAGAAAATATTCAATAAGATCAACACCCGGGCCCGGAGAGATAGCACAGCGGTGTTTGCCTTGCAAGCAGCCGATCGAGGACCAAAGGTGGTTGGTTCGAATCCCAGTGTCCCATATGGTCCCCCATGCCTGCCAGGAGCTATTTCTGAGCAGATAGCCAGGAGTAACCCCTGAGTAATGCCGTGTGACCCCCCCCCCCCAAAAAAAAAAGATCAACACCCATTCAAAATAAAAACTCTCAACAATATGGGAATGAAAAGAACTTTTCTCAAGGCTATTCACCACAAGACCATGGCAAATATTATACTTAATGGAGAAAAACTGAAAGCCTTTCCTTAAGATCTGGCACAAGGCAAGTCTGCTACTTCTTGCCCTCCTATTCAACATAGTTCTCGAACTACTTACCATAGCAATTAGGAAAGAAAAAATATATCAAGGGTATCCACATAGGAAAGGAAGATGTCAAGCTCTCAAAGTTTGCAGATGACATACTAAATATACATAGAAAACCCTAAAGAATCTACCAATAAGCTCCTAGAAGCAACAAATCCATTTAGCAAAGTGGCAGGTTACAAAAATCAATTGTCCTTATACACAAATAATGACAGAATAAATAGACAGTAAAAATCCCATTCACAATAGCACCACAGAAATTAATTAAAGAAGTGAAGGACCTATATAAAGAAAACTATAAAACATTGATTCAAGAAATAAAAGAGGACACAAAAAATGGAGACATTCTCTGTTCATGGGTTGGGAGGATTGACTTCATTAAATGGCAATAATTTCTAAAGCATTATACATATTTAATGCTATCCCATTATGGATACCTATGACATTCTTTAAAGAAGTGGATCAAACACTCCTGAAATTCATTTGGAACTTTAAATTGTACTACAAAGCAATAATCATTAAAACAGCATGATACTGGAATAAATTCAGACCTTCAGATCAATGAAATGAACTTGGGTATTCAGAGAATGACCCCCAGCCATATAATCAATCTCTGACAAAGGGACAGGAAACACAAAATGGATCAAGGAAAGCCTCTTCAACAAGTGGTGTTGGGACAACTGGTTAGCTGTATGCAAAACAGCAATCTCAGAATGCTAACACCATGAATAAAGGTCAAATAAAATTAATTAAAGACCTTGATTTTAGACCTGAAGCTATAAGGTATATAGAAGAAAACATGGGCAAAATCTCCATTACATTGAGAAACAAGGCATCGTGAAAGAGGAAACACAACTGTACAAACAAGTGGAAGCAGAGATAAATAAATGGAATTACATAAAACTGAGAAGCTCTGCACTTCAAAGGACACAAAGAGTAGGGTAAAAAGTTCATCCACAGAATGGGAGAAATTATTCAACCAATATCTATCAGAAAAGGGGCTAATATCTAAGACATACAAGGTACTGATAGAACTTAACAAGAAAACAGCATTTTACCCCATCTAACAATAGGGAGAAGAAATGAACAGACATTTATTAAAGAAGAAATTCAGATCTCCAAAAGGCATATGAAAAAATGCACCATTTCAGAATATGTAAAACAAAACAATAATGAAGTACCATCTCATGCCACAGAGACTGGCATACATCACAAAGAACAAGAATAATCAGTGCTGGCAGGGATATGGGGAGAATGTATCTCATTCATTGCTGGTGGAAATGCTGTCTTGTGCAGCCTTTCTGGAAAACAATATGGATATTACTTAAAAAACTGGACATTGAGCTCCCGTATGATACAACAATACCACTCCTAGGGATATACCCCATTATCACAAAAGCACAATACAATAAAGCTCTCTGCATACCTGTGTTCATAGTAGAACTATATACAATAGCCAGAATCTGGAAACAACCAAGCTTCCTTATAATAGATGAGTGGCTAAAGAAACTGTGGTTCATCTACAATGGAATACTATGCAGCCATTAGGAAAAATGAATTTACAAAATTTGCCTATATGTGGATGTACATGGAGACTATTATGTGAAGTGAAATAAGTCAGAGGGAGAGAGATAAAGACAGAATAGTATCAATAGGAATTTAAGAAAAATAAAAGACAGTATAATAATAATACCCAGAGACAATAGAGATGAGGGAGGAAGGACCAACCCTTAATATGAACTTTACCATAAAGAGTGGTAAGTAAAGTTAGAGAAATAACTAACAACTACCATGACAATGATAGTGAGAGAGAAATAGAATAATTGTTTCAAAGACAGGCAGGGGAATGGGGTATGAGGGAATTGGGGACATTGATCATATGAAACTTGCACTGGTAAAGGGGTGTGTGTGTATTTTATGCTGAAACCTAGTTATTAACAAGTTTGTAACCCTGGTGATTAAATAAAGAAATTACTTTCATCAAAAGAAAGGAATGCAAAATGCAGAGAACTAAATGGTGCACTGCATAAATAACCATCAGGTATATGCAAATCAAGCCACAATTGATCTCATCTACCACCTGTTTGGATGGCAGTCATCAAAAAGATAAGCAACCTGAAAGTATTGACAAGGATAGTAAATCCTTATGTTTTATTTTGGAATAATAAATTGGTATAGTCAAGATGGAAAACAGTAAAAAATTTTCTCAAAAAATAAAAATGTTGTTTCATATGATTTAGAAATTCCTCTTTGGGGATTATATAAAATTATATAAAAATATTACATTTAATAGACAACTACACTCCATATTCATTGCAGCACTTATTATCTACTTTAGAAAATATGTTGACCCAACTTAGACCCCAGGGAATTAGACACTGACCGACCGTCCAGCCTTGAACCCTGGATCCTAGACATAGAAATGACACGGTTATCCACAACAGCTCTAGGAACCAAATCCCTTCCGGGGCACCAACATTGCTCTAACACCAACATGTAACTGGCTGTTACAATCATGACTGGACAGTAAGTATCCTGGGACCATTTTCTCATTATTTCTTCATTTTCAAGACTTTGGGAGTTCTGGGATTTCTTCGTAGGTGTTTGGTTGAATGCCCTTTGAGTGTAACTGATTTTTCCTCAAAATTATGCTAAGGTCTTGGGGTGAATACCAAATAAGTAACGTACCCTTCTCTTGCAACCTATCAAAGGAACATGATACCACTATGTGTCAACTCTAGTTACCTTTGCTTTGATCACTTATTGGATATTGTGTCCACCAAGTTTCTCCACTAAAAATATCACTACTTTTTACTTTACGTATCCTGTTATCTCTACAACTAATTCCACAACACTAAAGAGTAGGGTAATTGAATTTAATTTTCTGGTGGGATAGAATATGGAGTTTTATGTAGTAATAATAATTAATATGTACTTGGGAGAATATTTAATGCTATGCACTTATATTCTTTTTTCTTAATGCCCTCTCCCCATGGATTTTTGACATTTGTTAGAGAATCTTCAATAATTCATACTCTTTTGTTATAATGGTGATTTATTTTCTATTTATCTTACTTACATATTTAGTTTTTTGGAATTCTTTGAGTAAATTTGTTTGCTCCTTTATTGGTTTATTCAGTTCCAGATGTTGGAAATTGAGCCGGCCGTGGCCTCAGTTTATTCGCGGGTCGTGGAAAGGGCCTACACCTGTGAAGAGAATGGGAGAGAAAGAGGGACCACCAAGGCAAAAATTCTGATCAAGGTGGCATTTATTTTTAGAACTAACAAAGCTTATATAGTAAGAAATCACAAAGGGAGGGTCAGGTGTGCAATGCTTTACACTCTTTCCAAACATTCCACGTTAGCCCGTACCTAGTACAACCTTAACAGCTCCTGTGTTGAAGTTGTCCAGAACATCCCATTAGGGAGTACCTAGATGCTATCAGTGAATTTCTCAGGCTTGCAATTAGTGGTCTGCATTGTTTTATGGCCATCTGATATGTATTCAAGTTACAGTTCAACTAGAGGACAGGCTTGCAGCATAATGGCTGCTGTAGTCTAAAAATGGCTGTGCTCATGTCAAGCTTCTGCAAGGAAGCACTGGCTCCCAACAGGAAATCACTTTTGATAAGAACAAACCAAAACGTAGTTTTATCTCCAATGGTTGGAAGTTTGGAGGAAAAATCACAAGTATCTATTACGCTACTAATTTTGTAGAAACTTTGTAATCTTCTGTGATTATAGTATCTTTTAATGTGTTAATTTAATAAGATAACTTTATCTGGAGGCTCTAGGAGAGAGTTTTTACTGGGCCCTTCTCGGTTCTCTCAGGAGAGGTTCAGGAGACAGAAGAGTAGAGAAACATATACAGGCGACAGACCCCTCCGTCTCTCCCAGTTGATAATCTCACAGCAGGGGCAGATTCCTCCCGCTTACCTTTTAATAAGATATCTTTAAGAAAACTGAAACATTAATAAATTTGCTTCTGGATACATATTAATAAAGGGAAAGTATATTCAGCTTCACAGGTTAGTGTTTCACAGTTGATTCTGTCTTACTAGAACTATCTTGTTTTAATATGGTTTTAACCAAATTCAAAAAATGGATTCATATGTTTAATAGATGTTAGAATCCAGGTTTGGAAGACTTACATAGGTTGTGTGAGATCATATGCAGTGCTGGTATCTGAATTTAGACTCTTTTTTCCCTATTACTTCTTGCTGTCATATATAAGAAGAACTGATCAATATTTTTTCATTTCAAGTATTTCTTTATTTTTAAGACTTTGGGAGTTCTTGGTTTCCTTCTTAGGTGTTTGGTTGAATGTCCTTTAATTTCAGTGTAACTGATTTTTTCGCAAAAAGATAGAGTTAAGTTATTTTTAAAAGTTTTGCAACTAAAATAATTTAAAATGGAATAGTATAGATGTTGATTAAAGGAAATTTAGTCTATTTGGTCTTTATGATTGCTGTTTGCTGTGAAAGGTAGGAAGCAATAAAATAAGTTAACAGAAATAAAACTATAGTTTGGCTACCATTTATTTTGGTAAATGTCAGTGAAGATGAATTAGTCAGTACAAATTCCCCAGAGGTAACATGATGTGTAAAACTAATAAAATGATACCTGATGATTCCCTCGGAGAGTAAAAGAATAACCTCAAAGAAGAATTGGAATTAACAAGAAATGAGAACAATCTTTCACAGTACTGTGAAGGTTAGAGAGATAAAGCTATAGTATTCCAAAAGCCATGAAATTACCTCTAAAGGCCGTAATTGATTCAGTGGGAAACATTAGAAAACTACAAGTTAAAAGACAATATAAGCAAAAATGGCAAGCCTAGAGGTAACAAAGTTAGAAAAAACTGACTTGTAAATCCTGTTTTCCTGCTTCTCAGCTAAGATAGGTTCAATGCTGATTCTTAATTCTGAAACAACTGCTTCCCTAAAGAAACCTTTTTTTTGTGTGTGTGTAAGAAACCTTTTAATTAAGTAAGAACTACATTTTCTTCATTTGCTACTTATAGGAATAAAAGGAAGAAAAGTAGAAGGTAAAGAAGAGGAAAAGAGAGATGGGTCTATAATTTTTTCACATATAAATCTAATAGAAGAAAATCTACGTAATAAGATTTTTTATCTTTGATTATCTTCTGAAAATATTACCTTTCTATGAGTTTTCTTTTAAACTCATTAAATGTTATGCGAAGTTAAATATTATTAAAGCTATTTAAATTTTTCCAGAGATGATGCCTCATATTTTTGTAAAAGGAAAATAAAACTAAGACAAGCATTACTAAATGCATATTTAGTTCTTTTTACAATATTTCATCTAGATTATAGTTGTTAAATTTGGGATAATAAATATTGAGAACATTGTAAGTACTGAACATAAATTTGACTCAGAAAATAAGATTATAGTTAGATACTGATTACCAACTAATATATTAATTTTGAATAAAGAATAGTAGTAGATGATAATCTTGTTTATTTTTCCACACAAAACAATAACTTTCTCATTGCACATAACTATTATTTCAGGTCCAATAGGTAAATAGAAACTACCCATTCATTCTGATGAACTGCCTATGAAGATAAATTTCTGTCTTTGCTCAATTAGGTTGGGTTCAAACTGGTGACTTGGTGAAAGGTTGTGTATTCAGTTATCATCCATGCTATTGATTCTCAGAAACCATGCATTGTCTCAGATAAGAGAAAGG
The DNA here is from genome assembly GCF_024139225.1 of Suncus etruscus. Classification (NCBI taxonomy): domain Eukaryota; kingdom Metazoa; phylum Chordata; class Mammalia; order Eulipotyphla; family Soricidae; genus Suncus; species Suncus etruscus. The sequence continues at coordinate 95,960,363 of NC_064848.1, read as the reverse complement.
AATTAAACTAAGAATTAAACACTTTATTAACATATAATAGCACTTTGTTAGCAAACAGAACTTTTCATAAAATATGAAAAGTACAAAAAAGGCAGCTTCTTTTTATTGTAACATCTGGAACATATGAGACAAAATGGGTCAAATGCAATTTAGCAAATTTACAAGAATTATTAGAAAGTTCTCTTGCAATTCCTTTGTAATTCCTCTTGTCTGTGGCTGTCACTCAATGACAGTATGATGAATCAAGTTATCCCTAGCACAACTCCAGTGAACAGTTTCTGGCTATTGTCAGATGACATTACAGCCCTAAGTCTTACAGTCATTGTTCAAGTATTTGGAAATAAATTATTTTATTTTTCTTTCACTCTAGTTTTTATTTCTTTTTGTGAAATACATAATAGTTTGAAATGCTGATAATGTATCTGACAGATCTTGCAGTTTGAGATATTTCAGCAGGATGGTTCACTTGAATAATTTCTCAAAACAATACAACACATGAAGACAAAATAAAATAAACAAAATAAAAGTTTGCAATGCATCTTTTGCTTTTATCTTATAACATAAAGATCAAAATCAAGAAAATGAATCTTGACAGGAATTATTCTAAATTGGTTTAATATTTTTATACCAAATGGACCAAATCTTTATACCAAATGGTACAAATCTTACTTTGTGCTCTAGAATATGGAATGAACAAAAAAGCAGGTTATTTAACATTCAGTAAATTATGGTCTGTAGAGATGAAATATAAATGGATGAAAAGTGATAATGACTGTTTTAAATAGTTGTGTAAGAGTGATTTTCTAGGTCACAATTGCATTAAATTATGTAACATTGCATTTTAAAACCTTTAGTATTTTTGATAAAGGATAAGGTATCCAAAGAGATTGAAATGGAATTAAGTGCACAGGCAGGAAATTAGAGAAAAATATTAGTTTTATACCAAAGAGTTTATGGAGAAATTAGGAAGATAATTTTGGGTAGAAAAAAAGTAATATACTTATTCATTGTTTTTACAATATTCAAATAGGTTATATGTATTATAAGAATAATAACCTAAGAATTGTGGCTTGAAGAGTGAATATACTTTCTGAGATGTGAAATAAGGATTATGTAAAATGTTTCTCAATTGTAATGTAATGCTATACAGGATGAATTCTGATTTATGTTATTTTGTAACTCCTAGTAATTGGTTGTAAACAATACATAATATATTCATAAACTGTGGTGCATGCACATTATATGTAAGAAGGAATTTAGTCATTTTTTCAAATTTTCCAAATTGGATCATGAACAACATATTGTGAAAAAAATGACTAAATTCCTTCTTACATATAATGTAATTGCATAAAATTTTAATATTTAATATTAATTAATTAATATTTAATATTTTCAATTTTCCAAATTGGATCATGAACAACATATTGTGAAAAAAATGACTAAATTCCTTCTTACATATAATATAATATTTAATACTTTTCCAATTTTCCAAATTGGATCATGAACAACATATTGTGAAAAAATGACTAAATTCCTTCTTACATATAATGTAATTGCATAAAAATTTAATATTTAATATTAATTAATTAATATTTAATATTTAATATTGGATCATGAACAACATATTGTGAAAAAATGACTAAATTCCTTCTTACATATAATGTAATTGCATAAAAATATTTTATTGCATATTCAGATTAAGGTACACAAAAACACTGAGTATTCTTTTTATTTTAAAATGCCCAGGAGATGTTATTCTAATGTAATAAAAAACTGAAATTGCTTGAGCATTTTCTCTAGACATCTCCTGCCCAATTTTCTTTATAATACAAAATACACATTCTACAGAATATAATAATAACCATTTGAAATCTAACTTAGTGTCACAAATCTGATAACTAAACATCAGAGAAGGCAACGGTACTTCTAATAAAACATCATTTCTTCTAATATTTGAATTGCTACTATACTCCCTCTGAAAGTTCAGGGAATAAATTTCCTTGCCTTTCTTTTGGGGCTCCATACTTGTAATCTTGGGCATTCTTGGCTCTCATAGTAGAAGTATCACTCTTGTTTTCTAGCTTCACATATTTCCACTGTGTCTTTGCACTATTTTTTCTATATTTGTGCCTGTTTCTATGTACAAAATCTACCATTTATAAGGAAAACCAATTATATTGGATTAAAGACCAGTATAATAACTTCATATAAATTTAATTACTTTATAAAGACTTATCAAATATACATTCAGAGTTTATGAGGATTATAATGTTAGTTTTTTTTGAGATTACACATTCAATCCATAACCTAGATAAAAAGTCAAACATCTTAATTCACATCTTTTAAAAAAACAATTTATTTATTTATTTATTTATTTATTTATTTATTTATTTATTTATTTATTTATTTATTTATTTATAGTTTTGGCCCACACCTAGCAGCACTCAGGGTTTACTCCTGGCTCTGTGCTCGGAAATCGCTCCTGGCGGGCTTGGGAATTGAACCCCCGGGACCATTCTGGGTCAGCCATGTGCAAATCAAATGCCCTACTGCTGTGCTATCACTCCGGCCCCTTAATTCACATCTTTAAAACAACTGTGCTGAAATATTAAAATCAGATTATATTACTGAAATGAATTTATTAATAAATACATATTTACTAAGTAAAGTCTTTATGTTTATTACATTAATTTTTTTACATTGATACATTTATTTATAAGTAATTTATAGTTTTTCTAGCTTACTATACATGAACATTTTCTTATGAATTTATATGCAGCTCTTATATTTAGGGCTTTATTTGGATAGTAGGTGAAGTAAACAAAGGAAAAAACAGAAAAAGTTTGAACAGCTGCAGAATTGGAAAATAAAACCTAAAAGAGAAACTCTGATATTAAAGAATAATATATTTTTCAAAGTATAATAGAACAAGATCAAGAAGGATTTTACATGTCTTTGTTTTAATAAATAGTTTTGTGATATAATTTAACATAAATATATAGAGGCTTACTAGACTGCTCTTTCTTTTTTTTAATATAATTTTTATTTTGACCATATTGGCTTACATATCTTTCACAGTAATATTTTAGGTACATATTGACATTGAATCAGGGGAATTCCCATCACCAAATTTTAGATGCTCTTTCTATAGTGTCACTTATATTGACCAATTAACACTTTCACTTTCAGTGACCATGTAAATAGTGTTTGGCTTAAATTTAAGCCAGACATTTTGCTTTCCGTTGACAGATTTTATCTGACTGATAGGGACAGGTGAAACTGTCTTGTAAATGAGTGTTTTTGCATTATCTATGGATTTCATATTATCAATGCCAATATTTTTGAAAAACTGCAGAGCAAGTTATTAAAAGGAAAAGTTATTATGTAATTTGAAGAGTTTCCTACAAAGGTCTCATTTGGAGATGGATACTCTGAATCTGGCCTATATTCGGAGTATAAGTCTCTTTATCCCTTGGTTTTCTTTTTTCTCAAATAAAATATCAGCAATAGACTGCTAATTAAAAATATAAAACATTCAAATTATTTTATTCATAATGTAAAATTTTTAAAAATATATCTGAGAAAGAATTAGAATTACTGTTCTGTGCGATGCAGCCTGAAGTACTTTCTGCAAGTCTTAAAATCAATTAGTCATTTATAGGTTGATTGTATTTCTCTTGCACATAGAAATGCTTTGGTTATGAAATGCAGCTATAAAGTGTGAAATAAGCAGCACTACCTAGTATATTAATTACTCATTATCTTAAGAAAAATAAAAACTGAAAAAATTTTACTCTATAAAATTGTTTTAAGCTCCTGATAAATTTTAAATACAAGACTCTGTTTCTGAGTTCAGATTTTAGATACACTATTATATCTCTTTTTATTGCAGAAAAATTGGAACAATAACAAAAGTCTCCCCTAAATCAAAAGCTTAGAAACAGAGGGTTCCCTAGTAAGTTTTAGGAAACATTCAAAGAGAAACTAATAAATACCTTTTCAGAAGTATAGCCTTGCTCTGCCACATGGTTTTAAACGTGGCTACTGCCCCAAACCTGTGGCTGCCCATGCTGGGACCAAGCCAGGCCAGAACAGCCTGCCCAAGCCTGGTCAATGAAGGCAATCTGGCCTTCCATAAAGGGTGGAGCCAGCGGAGCACAGCCATTGTCTTCACTCTGAGGTTGTGCACATCTCCCAGTCAAAGACTATAAAAAGACCATAAAACCTAGAACTAAAGTTAAACAGGATTTTAACATTTTAGCACATTTCTAACCCTTAATAAAATCTGTAATATATTAGCTCTTGGCATAAAATTATATTTATATATTGATCACTATCAAAAATCTGAAAATATGATTCTGGTTAAGATTCCTTAAACAGGATCCCTGACATGTACTTTTCAACGTGGCTGCCATCCAGACCCACAGCTGACAGTGCTGGGACCAACCCTGTCCAGAAGAGCCTCAGAAGCCATGTCAACATAGGTGACCTCAACCTGCCCAGGAAGGGCGGAGCCAAGGAGCCTGGTGCTAGTGGCTGCACACACCTCATAGTGAAGTCAATGAACCCCAGCACCACACTACAAGAGTGACAATGCGGAAACAATACAGGCCTCCACTATATATAGAGAAAGAAGATGGCAGCTTTGATGACCCAAAAAGTGTCAACCACCTATTTAGCCTCTCAGATAAGGACTTTAGAAAAGAAATATGGAGGATCCTCACAGAACTCGAGCTGAATGAAACACAAACGAGAATCAAGAGGACATGAAAATAGAAATAAGAAAACTCCAAATTGAAATAACAGGACTGAAAAACTTGATAGGTGAAATTAAAACCTCACTGGAAAGCCTCTCTAACAGAGTAAGAGTGGCTGAGAACAGAATCTGAGCTGAAATATGAGATGCATAATAACAGAAAAGATACAGAAAAAATACAACAGAAAAGATCGAAAATTAAAATAAATCATTAGGTAATGAAAAAAAATCCTCAAATATATAAACAGATGAAAATAGAAGTCTTTGACAAACTCAACAGAAACAACATAAGAATCATTGGAATCCCAGAAACACATGAAGAAAATAAAAACCCTAAGAAGATTCAATAGTCAAAGACATCACTGAAGAGAAACTCCCAGAGCTAAAGAGTGCATGCAACTATATCCTACATGCCTAAGGAATATTAGCTAAAAGAGATCGGAAGAATAGCACCCCAAGACACATCTTAGTCAGAATGAAGAATCCAACGGATAGAGATAGAATACTGAAAGCAGCAAGATAAAAAAGAGAAATTACATTCAAAGGAGCATCCTTAAGATTTACAGATCTGTCACAAGAAATCCTCAAGACCCGAAAGCAGTATATAGTGACAAAACTCAATGAATTGAGTGCTTCGCCTAGAATATTTCTTCCAGTCAGATTCACATTTGGGTTTGAAGGAAGCATGCATAGTAGCTTCATGGATAAACAACAGCTCAGAAACTTTACAGACTCAAAACCAGCCTTAAAAGACAAACTGGAAGGTCTACTTTAAGACAAGACAGACCAACAGACTCTCCAAATACCTACACAAAGATGACACTAAATCTCATGGCAATTACCTCTCTCAATGTCAATGGACTAAATGCAGCAGTTTATAGATAAAAAGTGTCAAAATGGATAAAAAAGCTGAATCCAAAAGACAGTATTGTAATAATAACCAGAGACAATAGAGATGAGGGCTGGAAGGACCAGCTCATGATTGGTGAGTACAGTTAGAGAAATTACTACACTAACAACTATCATGACAGTGATAGTAGTGAGAGAAATAGAATTCCTGTCTCAAATACAGGCAGGGTTTGGGGGAAGAGGATGATATGAGGGGAGGCATTGGTGGTGGAAAGGTTGCGCTGGTGTGGTGGAATGTACTTTTTATATTTAAAACCCAACTACAAATATGTTTGTATTCATGGTACTTAAATAAAGATATTATAAAAACTTATTAAATAAATAAAATAAAACTGGTAAGAAAAAACATCTGTAGCCTAAGACATAAATGAGAAAATAGCTAACTAACCCCATATAAAAATTAATTCAAAATGTATTATAGACCTGAAACCCTAAAATAGAAAGATTGGAAAATAGGTGATAATTGCTTAGAAATGTCTTTAGGAATTCAACTCTAAAAATAAGCAAGAAAACCAAAAAGTTGACAATGTAACTAATTCAAATTAAAAATCTTTTCACAGTGGTTTTTGAATGCCATAAAAGGTCATCAAATAGAATATGTAAATATGTTTTCAGACTATAAATCTAACTCAAAGGCTAAAATACGTATTTTAGTCATCTCTAAATGATTTGGTAGAGAAATAAAAATCAAAACAACATCAAGGTACTTTATTCTTATGAGAATGACTACTAAAACTCACAAGAAACATGTTGGATTGTATACAAATATAAGGGATGCCTATACACAACTGTGGGATTATACATTTTTAGGTATTATAGAGAACAATATGGATATACATACTTAAGGAAATTAAGAATAGAAGTAACATAAAGATATCCACTTCTGATTTTTTTTTTGCACTACACTCGGTGATGCTCAGGGGTTACGCCTCACTATGTGCTCAGAGCTCAGAAATCACTCCTGGCTTGGGGGAACATATGAGTCGGTCCATCCTGGATCAGCCACATGAAACACAAATGCCTTACCGCTGCGCTAATTGCCACTCACTTCTGGATATTTAAATAATTAAAAATTAATTTGAAGAGATTTCTATACTACTTTATGTTCAGTCAAAAGTTGAAATCAACCTAAAATTCATAGAGATAAATGGAGAAAAGATAGTGTAAATGTTATTATATATATATAAATATATGTATATTAGACTACTTACACCTATAAAATATTAATTCTATCTTCTGAAGCAATGTGGGTGGACCTGAAGGTATTAGGCTCAGTTAAAAAATTAAGAAAAATAGTAAATAGTATATGTTTTTACTCATTCTTAAGGATATGGGAACAAATAAAAATATTTTAAACTATAAAAACAAAATAGTGATTAGTAAAAGAGAGAATAGCAGGTATATTGGAAAAATATGGCTATTTAAATGATGAAGAATGCGGGCCAGAGCAATAGCACAGCAGTAGGGCATTTGCCTTGCACGTGACCAACCCCAGACTGACCCTGATTCAATTCTGGTATCACATATGGTGCTTGCCAGGAGCAATTTCTGAGCTGAGAACCAGAAGTAATTCCTGAGTGCTGTCTGATCTGACCCACCCCACCCTCCAAACGGTGAAGGATGAAAAGAAGTTTTTGCTGAAGAAAAAATTGTAATAAATGACAATAAGAATTATGATAATATATACAATATTATATCCAGATACTTTGAAATAAAGTAATAAAACTATAGCATACATTTCATGCAACTATTAAAATTTAGGAATATACTGTTATAAAACTTTCTTAAACTCCATTTTTCTCACAAAAAGTTAGAAAGTATTGTTACCCAAGACATTAATAGATAAGCTAAAATATTACTTTATCACACATAAAGTTCTGGTTAAAAATAGTAAATAAAAGTTAATATGATAAATTTGCAGTATTGGACATCAAACATCATTTTGTATACTTATCATTAAACTGTTCTAAGTGCCCTTGGGTTAAATTAAAAAGTAGTGAGAGAACTCTTAAATGACTTTTAGTAGTTTGGCTTATAAATACAGAACATACAAAGTATATCAATAAAATGAATTGATGGTTATTTAAGATCAGGGCATTTTAATTTAAGAGTGAGTTGTAATTAAGCTGTAATAAAATTATCTGTGATTATCTGCTCAACAGATCTTGAATTTTACAGTTTTGGGATGCACATCACCTACTTAGGATAAAATAAAAATATTGACAATTTAATAGCCTCAATGAAACTGAATATATTATGTAGTTACCAGATGCTATTTCATTTCTCTTTATTCTTGATTTTTATATATTCAGAAATTAGTTGTGATTTTTTTAATAATCAGTAGAAATGGAGCATTTCATAGGCTTCACTATTGTTTGCTATATATTTTCTAACATACATCACCTACCTGGAAGCATGCTCAGAGAAAACTGATATTTATCAAGGTTTTGGTAGATAGTTGGAAAGAAGAAACAAAGTAGATGGTGATAAGAATTTAAGGATATTTGTAATAATGAGTGATGGGATCTGGGAGAAAGGAGGAGAATAAAAGTAGTATGATTTAATCAGGTGGTAAAAATATAGAAGACCTGATCAGCTTAAATATGTTGTAAAACATTGTGCATGGGTGTGATGAAAGCAATATTCTAAAATCTGTTTCTTATATTGAGAGTATATTATCTTTTAAAGAGTAGATAGCCAATAAATGCTCTCTTTAGTTCCTTTTACTTCTTCCTTATTCTAAGGATAAAGAAAATTTGATGTGTGATATTACTGAACGCCTTTTATTTTTAAAAATAGATAATAAATTATGCTTTAAAATGATTTTTAATGCTAAATAAAAACATATATAATGACTGTGGAATTTTAGGAAAGAAATATAGCAGAATAGGGTGACTTTTAAGTGACTAAGAAATATTTTTAATATTCTTTTTTTATAGTTGCTGTCACTATAATAATTATAGTGTTCATATTTTTTTGCAATGTAATGATTAAGCACAGTTTGAATTTGAGCACATGAAATACTAAGCTCTGTAAAGAAACAGTATCTCACTATTAGCCATTTTGTATTTTATGCTTATAAAGTAACCAAGGTGTTAAATTATAGGTATTCAAATTACTGTTATTTTCATGGAAAACTAAATTAAAGATAATGTAAAAACTGATCTAACACTAAGATAAATAAAATAGTGTAATTTAGTCATTATACCAAATATTCCTCTGTAAAAGTTATTTTGAAGAGACTTGATTATAAAGAATATACTAAGAAACTAATATGTAATTTTTATATAATGGAAAATACTTAAAGCAAAAATATTAACTTATAATGCCTGTTATGATCTATATTTTGTACCAGTAATTCTTTGATGCTTAATTATATTTTATATTTAAGAAATATATATTTTATTTAGATTTTTAAAATAATTGATGTGTGACAACTCTAAGATTATAGCTATCAATATGTATGTAACATATATCATGTTTTTAATCATTAAAGGTAGCAATAGCTTCATTAAAACTAAAAAACATTGGTTAAGAAAACCTTTGCCACTGTGTTTAATTTGTGCCATTCTTAATAAGAAATTGGAGTCTGGGAACAATTTAGAGTGCGGCAATATATACAGCAACAATTGAGATTTAGAAAGTTGTTAGTTTAGTGATAGATTGCAGAGAATTTGGATTTGAATAAATATGGGGACTATTTAACATTGAAAAGGGTATTTTAAAATAGTTTTAGGGGTCTAGGAAGACAGTATATTGGGTAAGGCATGCCCCTTACATGTGGTAGACCTAGTTCAATAATCCCTTGCCCCCATAAAGTCTCCCAGAACCACTAGAACTGATTCTTGAACACAGAGCCAGAAGTAATCCCTGATCACATCTGGTTATGAAAAAAATAAACCAAATAAATACATAGTTTTTTAAAATCTAAAAAATATTTCATAAATTTTTTAAATATGAACAGAATTAAGCATGTCTTCTTACCCAGAAATTGGCTAAAAATTAAAATGGCAGAAGCACACTTAACTGCCCAAAGAATCATTTATTTATACATTTTAAGAGTATAATTCAAATGAACCATAAAATATTTATGTTCTATTATGTTCAAAGCTTAGAATTGCTGGCAGTGGAGCCTTCAGTAATTTTGTTTGCTCCAAAAAGCTTAATTGAAAGAGCAAAAATATAGAAGAGAAATTAATTTTTTGAGTGAAATTGTTGTAATAACAATTCTTTTTTTTTTTTTTTTTAATTTTTATTTTGATCATAATGGTTTACATAGTGTTGACAATAATATTTTAGGTACATATTTACATAAAATCAGGGGGGATTCCCATCACCAAATTGTCCTCCCTACACCTCCATTTCTGTCCTACCTCCCATTTCCTCTTCCCTCATCCCAGGTCGGCTTGAATATGTGGTCCCCTCTTTATCTAACCCACAACTTAGTAGTCTTGCACCTGTTTGGTCTTGATGCCTCCCTTAGTTCCCCCTCTAACTGGAGGCAGGACTAGCTAGTTCAAGTTGCGTGGTTTTGTTTGAAAAAGAGAAAAGTAATAAACTGGGGTAAGGATCTAATACCCCGAAACTGGGCGGAATCCTTCTAGAGGCTCTCATCATCGTTTTGAGAGATGGAGAAAAAGAAGGTGAAACACTCCACCAGTACCAAAAGAAGTGTCAAATATCTAGTGAGGGCTTGAGCTGTATCGATAAGCACCACAAAAAAAAAAAAAAAAAAAGGCAAACAAACAAACAACAAAAAGCAAAACAAGCAAAAACAAACAAACAAAAAAAACACACCATGGTCTTGAAATGAGAAACATGGCATAGCACATAACGAAAGAAAAGAAAGGAAGAGAAAATATAAGTATGGTTGGGGACAGTTTCAATAATCACTCCCAAACAGAGAAATCGACCAAAATAGATAGGTGAATAAAAATAATAACAACAATAATAAATGGAGGTAAAAAATATATAGATAATAACCAAGGTTTTGTGCTTTTTGTATTTTTATTTTTTCCCTCCTGCCCTGGCACAGTAAATATTGGGGTCATTCGAAAAGGAATTCACTTGGCCTAAGAGATATGGGGTTTCTCCGTCCTTGGAGCATACTGTCATGGGATCAACACTAGACTTTGCTCAGGAGCCTTTACTCTCCCGGTGGTGGTTTTTTTTTTTTTTTTTTTTTTTTTTTTTGGTGTGTGGAAGACTTCTGTTCTGTGTTTAGAGGTCTCAGTATCTGCACAGCTCCTGAGGTGGGACTTATGATGAAGTCAGTCTTTGTGGTTCTAGAGGTTCTGTTACCTCCGTATCATTTTAAACCATCTTCTGTGGTTGGTGATCTTGGTCTTTGCCCTGATCCTAGGGAGGCACCTAGGATAGCATCTTTCTTTGTGCTTCCAAAAGCCCTGTTCCGTTACAATTTTCTCTGCCGGACCTTTGGGACTGGGGATCCTGGTTATTGTGCAGGTCATAGTTCAAACCCTAAACTAGGGCTTTTTTTTTTTTTTTTTTGGTCCCAAGATGTATACCGTCTGGTCGTAGTTCTAGCAGCCAGTCAACTATAAATCACGATCTTGGCTTTTGGACCTACCAAAGGGTGCCGAGACTTCTGGTTGTGTCTTGTCGTTAGCTGGTAAGGTAGGTTAATCTGCTCTGAGGTCAGGATGTTCAGATTTTCCTCATTGTCAGGAAATCATGTTAGAGTTGGCCCTTGTTGTTGACCCCGCAGTATTAAGGCAGTCCCGGCTGGGATTTGTTTCTTGCCACTGTTGTGAGGAACTGTGCCGTTTCTATGTCTGGGATCCAGGGTTCAAGGCTGGATGAATGGTATCTGATCACCTGAGGTCTAAGTTGATTCCACATGACATATTTTCAAGGTAGGAGATATCCCTGTTTTGTAAACAACTATGAGTTCCCATCTCTAGTAGACAAGAGCTCTTTTTTTTTTATATGTAAGATTTCCCCTTTATTTGGTGTGCCTTTGCAGGGGGAAGTGGTGCTACATTATAATGTCTGTGTATTTGTGGGTGGACAGAGGGGATAACAGAAACAGGTCACATACCCAAAAGCGAGGAAAAGAAAAAAAAAAAAAAAAAAAAGGAAATAAAAATGTATGCGCTCACAAATGTATATGTAGGACAAACATTTAAAAAATAAATTAATTAATTAAAAAAAAATAAAAAAATTAAAAAAAAATTTAAGGTGAGTTAGTGAGGTTTTTTAAGGGACCAAAGTGGTGCAAAAGACTACCTTACATTTGGGGGAGAGTAGGTAAAGAGGTGGTGTATTACCAGTCTTATGCCTATGTTGGAGGTACAGTTTTTCCCATTGTCTTTTGGGTGTTTCCTGTGGTGTGTGGGTTCCCAGGCATCTTCCTATCCCACCCCCTGACCTTCTTCAGATTGGTAAAAATTTGTGGCAGGGAGGTCTTGGAAGAGTTCTTGCGTTGGGGATACTTTTGGACCTAGATCCGGTTTCAAGAAACAGTCCACGTTAGGGGGAGTTGGTAGGGAAGGCCGCACAGCATGAGTCCGCAGGGAGTTGGCTGTCTTTTCTTGCAGGAGACGAGGTGTGGGTTTGACTGGGTGTCCCCTCGCCTGGGTGCTGGGTACTGTTTCGTTGGGTAGGAGGTCGGCCTTGATGCCTAATAGATTAAGGATTGAGGGTGAAGAGTTTTAATATGGTGGGAGATCTGGATGGAATTGAGGGGTGAAGGGATAGTTGGATTTCCAGAGGGGAGACAGGGGAAGGTATATGGGAGGGGTATGCAGTGAGAGGAAAGAGAAAATACCTTAGAAAGAAAAGGAGAAGAGAAAGGGGAAAAAGTAAAGAGAGGAATAGAATTAAAAAAAAAAAAGTAGTGAGAAGAGAGGGGAGAATAGCAAGGGAATGCTGGTTAGGTTGAATGTGTTCGAAGAATAGAGCCTGTAGTTTAAGTCTGTACATCACAGGCACTGCTTCGGTGGTCTGACTGGTCACTTGCTTCAATTCCTAAAAGAAGGAATAACCTAGAGATAAAGTATATGTTAGAGAGTTTTCTCGTGGCCCTCTCGTAGTGCATGCTATGTATGGTATCTCGTGTGGTATCCCGAGTTGCCATCTTAGTTTGTCCGCCCTTTGTATCCAAGGGCGCCTGTGGACAGAAAAGCTGAGAGGTTATTTAAAATATAGTAAGATAAAGGCATTAAAACATAGTGCTATGGTATGCTGCCATTGCAGTCGTGATTTCCCTTGGTGTTCTTTTTTTTTTTTTTTTTTTTTTTTTTTGGTTTTTTTTGGGCCACACCCAGCGTTGCTCAGGGGTTACTCCTGGCTGTCTGCTCAGAAATAGCTCCTGGCAGGCACGGGGGACCATATGGGACACCGGGATTTGAACCAACCACCTTTGGTCCTGGATCGGCTGCTTGCAAGGCAAACACCGCTGTGCTATCTCTCCGGGCCCTCCCTTGGTGTTCTATACTTGTGTTCCTGTATACGAACTCTAAGGGATTATTGTGGGCCTTTGTTTTGGAAGTCTGATTACTTACCTGTTCTCTTAATGCTGTTGTTTCTGTTGTTGCTGCTTTCTTTGTGGTATAATGTGTTGTCAAGTGTTTGTGTTGCTCCTTTTTCATGAATTTTGGACACTGCTCCCACGTATATGTTGAGTATTACAGTGTTCGAAGTTTCTACCCTGTTAAACCCTGTTATTTGATTGTTAGGTATTAGTTGTGTTTAAACTATATGTTCTAGGTGTTTCAGAATAGTGCCACCATTCTGTGTTTATCTTTTGTCTTCTGACTTACTTCGTTTAACATAACATGATCTAAGTCCATCCATGTTGCTGCAAAGTCTGTGATTGTATCGTTTCTGACTGCCATGTAATATTCCATTGTGTATATGTACCACATCTTAATGATCCATTCATCTGTTGTTGGACATCGAGGTTGGTTCCACGATTTGGCTATTATACTGAGTGCTGCAATAAATAGTGGGGTGCATACGTATTTTGGAATGAATGCCCTTCCATCTTGGGGGTATATGCCTAGGAGAGCAATTGCTGGGTCAAATGGCAGCTCAATTCTGAGTTCTTTGAGCACTCTCCAGACTTTTCTCCATAGATGTTGGACTAGGGGGCATTCCCACCAGCAGTGAATGAGAGTTCCTTTCATACCGCATCCCCGCCAACAAAGGTTGTTTCCATTATTTTTGATGTGAGCCATCCTCACTGGTGTAAGGTGGTATCTCATTGTTGTCTTGATTTGGATCTCCCTGATGATGAGTGAAGGTGAGCATGTTTTCATGTGTTTGTTGGCCATCCTTCTGTCTTCCTCAGAGAAGTGTCTATTCATTTCATCTCCCCATTTTTTTATGGCTTTATTTGGTTTTGAGGGTCTCAGCTTTCTGAGTGCTTTGTATGTTCTAGATATCAGGCCTTTATCTGATATGTCGAGTGAAAAGATTTTTTCCCATTCTGTTAGCTGTCTTCTTGCGTTAAGTAGGGTTTGTTTTGCCATGCAGAAGCTTTTTAGTTTGATGTAGTCCCATTTGTTTATATTACATGCTAAAGTTCTTGCCATTGGTGCTCCATTCTCAAAGACCTTTTTGATATATAGGTCTTCGAGTGTTCTGCCTATTTTATTCTCGATAAACTTTATAGATTCGGGTCTGATTTCAAGGTCTTTGCTCCATTTTGAGTTGACTTTTGTATAAGGGGTGAGATATGGGTCGATTTTCACTTTTGTACATGTGGTTTTCCAGTTGTACCAACACCATTTGTTGAATAGGCTTTCTTTGTTCCATTTCAGATTCTTGCCTCTTTTATCAAATATTAGTTGGCTGTATATCTGGGGGTTTATGTCAGGGAATTCTGTTCTGACCCACTGGTCTGAGGTCCTGTCTCTGTTCCAGTACCATGCTGTTTTAATTACTATGGCTTTATAGTATAGTTTCAAGTTAGGTAAGGAGATGCCTCCCAGCTTCTTGTTTTTCAATATGTGTTTGGCTATCCTGGGTCTTTTGTGGTTCCAGATGAATTTTGTGATTGATTGTTCTATTTATTTAAAGAATTGTGTCTGGATTTGGATAGGGATTGCATTAAATCTATATAAAAGTTTGGGTAAGATAGTCATTTTGACTATGTTAATTCTACCTATCCATGAGCATGGGATGTTCTTCCATTTCTTTAGATCGTCTTCAATTTCTTTCTGAAGTGTTTTGAAGTTTTCCTGGTATAGGTCTTTCACTTCTCTTGTAAGGTTGATTCCTAGATACTTGATATTTTTTGATACTATCTTGAATGGAATTGTATTTTTAATCTCTCTCTCCTCAACTTCATTGTTTGTATATAGAAACGCTACTGTCTTTTGTGTATTTACTTTGTATCCAGCCACTTTGCTGTATTGGTTGATTGTTTCTAGGAGTTTTACTGTGGACTCTTTAGGGTTTTTGATGTAGATCATCATATCGTCGGCAAATAGAGATAGCTTGTGTTCCTCTTTCCCTACTTGAATTCCTTTGATTCCCTTCTCTTGTCGGATTGCTATTGCTAGGACTTCTAAAGTTATATTGAATAAGAGTGGAGAGAGTGGACAGCCTTGTCTAGTTCCTGACCTTAGTGGGAATGCTTCTAGTTTCTCGCCGTTAAGTATAATGTTGGCTATAGGCTTTTCATATATAGCTGTAACTATCTTGAGGAAGGTTCCTTCTAATCCTATTTTGCTGAGTGTCTTTAGCATGAAAGGATGTTGGATTTTGTCAAACGCCTTCTCTGCGTCAATTGATATGATCATGTGGTTTTGGTCTTTCATGTTGTTGATGTGATGTATCATATTGATTGATTTGCGTATGTTGAACCAACCTTGCATTCCTGGTATGAATCCCACTTGGTCGTGATGAATGATCTTTTTGATGAAGTGTTGGATTCGGTTTGCTAAGATTTTGTTGAGAATTTTTGCATCTATGTTCATTAGTGAGATTGGTCTGTAGTTTTCTTTCTTAGTGGTGTCTTTGCCTTCTTTGGGAATGAGTGTGATATTAGCCTCATAAAAGGAGTTGGGGAGGATTCCTGTTTTTTCTATGGTTTGGAAAAGCCTATGGAAAAGTGGTAGTAAGTCTTCTTGAAATGTTTGATAGAATTCACCTGTAAATCCATCTGGGCCTGGGCTTTTGTTCTTAGGGAGTTTTTTAATTACATCTTCAATTTCCTCTGAGGTGATTGGACTGTTTAGACTTTCTAGATCTTCCTTTTCCAGCTTTGGAAGAGGGTGTTTGTCCAAGAATCTGTCGATTTCTACTGGGTTCTCTAGCCTAGTTGAGTATAGTTGTTCATAATATGATCTCATGATATGTTGTATTTCATGGGGTTCTGTTGTAATCTCACCCCTTTCATTTGTGATCCTACTGATTTGGGTGTTTTCCCTCTTTTTTTTGGTGAGTTTTGCCAATGGTTTGTCTATCTTGTTTATTTTTTCGAAAAACCAACTCCTGGTCTCATTGATTTTTTGTATTGTTTTCTTAGTTTCGATGTTGTTTATTTCTGCTCTGGTTTTTATTATTTCTTGCCTTCTGGTTGTGGTTGGATTTCTCTGTTGCTGTTGCTCCAATTCTTTGAGGTGATCTTTTAAACTGTTGGTTTTGTTATTTTCCTGTTTCTTGACATAGGCCTGTATTGCTATGAGTTTCCCCCTAATTACTGCTTTTGCTGTGTCCCATAAATTTTGACATGTTGTCTCTTCATTGTCATTTGTCTCAAGGAATCTTTTTATTTCTTCCTTGAGTTGTTCTTTGATCCAGGTGTTGTTGAGCAGCATGTTATTTAATCTCCAGGTATTAGTTTTTCTCCATTGCTTCTTCTTGATATCAATTTTAACCTCTGTTGCATAGTGATCTGAAAGGGTACTTCTAATGATCCTTACCTTTGTGGTCTTATATAGGTTGGCTTTGTATCCCAAGACATGGTCTATTCTGGAGAAGGTTCCATGTGGGCTTGAGAAGAATGTGTATTCTGCTTTCTGGGGATGGAGGGCTCTATATAAGTCTATCAGCCCTAAATCTTCTAATTTTTCATTTAGAGCTCTTATTTCTTTGCTATTTTTCTGTTTGGTGGATCTGTCCAGTGGTGATAGTGGAGTATTCAGGTCCCCTACTATTATCACATTTCCCTTCATGTGTTTCTCCAGGTTTGCCAGTAGTTGCCTCACATATTTTGCTGACTCTAGATTAGGTGCGTATATATTGACCAGGGTTAGTGTTTCTTGATCTAATGTTCCCCTGATCAGTAAGTAGTGACCCTCTTTGTCTCTGATCACTTTCTTGAGGTTGAATACAATTTGATCTGATATAAGAATTGCTGTCCCTGCTCTTTTTTGTTTTCCATTGGCCTGGATGATTACTTTCCATCCTTTTATTCTAAGCCTGTGCTTATCCTGTAACTGTAGGTGTGTTTCTTGTAGACAGCAGAAGTCCGGTTTATTTTTCCTAACCCAGTTCTCTACTATGTGTCTTTTGATTGGAGAGTTTAGTCCGTTTACATTTAGGGAAATTATTGATAGAGAGGACTGTTGTGCAGTTGTATTGTGTGGGGTGGTTGTTGTTACAATCGGGGGTTTGGATTGTGTAATTCGTCTCTGAGTAAATCGCTTAGTATCGGCTTAGTTTGCACAAATAGTTCAAGTTCGTTCATATTTGAGAATGTTTTTAGTCTGCCCTCCCATATGAATGATAGTTTTGCTGGGTATTGGACCCTGGGTTGGAAATTTCTTTCATTCAGTCGTTTAAATATGTCATTCCACTGTCTTCTTGCTTGAATTATTTCAAATGGGAGATCTGGTTTGATTCTTATGTCTTTTCCTTTGTACTTGAGGTTTTTTTTCTCCCTTATTGCTTTCAGGAGTTCCTCTTTCTCTTTGTTTTTTGCCATTTGGATTATTATGTGTCTTGGTGTGGGTTTATTAGGGTCTATTTTATTAGGGACTCTCTTGACTTCCTGGATTTGTCCTGAATTGTCTTTCCAGAGGGTGGGAAAGTTCTCTGTTATTATCTCCCTGACTACCTGTTCTTCCCCCTTCCCTATTTCCTCCCCTTCTGGTATACCTACAATTCTTAGATTGTTTCTTTTGTCTTTATTCATTAGATATTGGACTTTTCCTTCCAGTGCTTTGCCTTTTATTTCTTTGTTGGTTTCTTGATCATTTTTTGATTGCAGTTTTCCTTCGAGTTCTTCGATGTGCTTCTCCAACTCTGTGTTTCTGCTTGTAAGGCTTGTTACTTTGTCTTTTAAATCCTTCACTTCTTTTTGTATGGAATCTCTCATGTTCTTTGACATTTCTTCTTTAATTTGGCTGATTCTTTCATCCATGGCTTTCTTATACTCGGTTGCTAGGGTTTCTTTCATCTGTTTTAGTAATTCTTGCATTTCCTTCCTCATGACTGCTTTTAGGTCTTCTTCCCATGGATCTGTGCGTTTTGGTGGACTTGTAACTTTAATAGGGTTTGTCATGTTGTCTCCAGATATTAGGGATTTCCTTGATTTACGCATAATTCTTTGTATTTAATGGTGTGTTTTGGAGTGCTGTGGCTTCTAATTTCGGCCTGCTTTGGTCCCCTTCCTGAAGGTGATTCTAGAGGATGCTGTTGGGTGGGCTTGTTGAACCTGGCTCTTTCTCCTCCCCTTTGCTACCTAGAGTTCGGCCCTCCTGCAGTGGGTATTATTGCTTTTCTACTCCTTATTTCTGTCGGCGGTGCAGTTCCACTCCTGGCCACACTGGTTGCTGGCGCTATTGAGCCTAGCTCCCAATCCCCCCTCCTTTCTCTGGGAGTCAATGGAGCTCTGCCCCCTCCAAGTTTCCCTTGAAGGAGTTCCCTCAGTCCGACCCTTCAGGCTCTGCCCTCGCCCTTGGGGAGTCCCTGGTCCACTCTAGGGTCCAGGGGGGTGGACTACTCTAGGTCACCTGCGAGTCCAGAAGGGTGGCCCTATCTCCCCCCGTCTATTTGGGTTGCTCAAGTTGCCGTTCCAGGTGCCCACCTGGGGGAAGGGACTTGCCCAAATCACTCTCGCAGGCGCTCGTGGTCCCTGGGATGTGCTGGGCTAGGCTCCCGCGTGAGGCAGCAGGGACTCACCCAGGCCTCCCAGGCTGGCGTCTGGGGTCTCCGGGGGATGTGGTGGGCTAGGCGCCCGCGTGAAGGAGCAGGGACCCGCACAGGCCTCCCGGGCCGGCGTCTGGGGTCTCCGGGGGATGTGGCGGGCTAGGCGCCCGCCCGTGTGAAAGGGCAAGGACCCGCGCAGGCCTCCCGGGCCGGCGTCTGGAGTCTCCGCGGGATGTGGCGGGCTAGGCGCCCTTGTAAAGGAGCAGGGACCCGCGCAGGCCTCCCGGGCCGGCGTCTGGGGTCTCCGGGGGATGTGGCGGGCTAGGCGCCCGTGTGAAAGGGCAAGGACCCGCGCAGGCCTCTCGGGCCGGCGTCTGGGGTCTCCGCGGGATGTGGCGGGCTAGGCGCCCGTGTGAAAGGGCAAGGACCCGCGCAGGCCTCTCGGGCCGGCGTCTGGGGTCTCCACGGGATGTGGCGGGCTAGGCGCCCGTGTGAAAGGGCAAGGACCTGCGCAGGCCTCCCGGGCCGGCGTCTGGAGTCTCCGCGGGATGTGGCGGGCTAGGCGCCCTTGTAAAGGAGCAGGGACCCGCGCAGGCCTCTCGGGCCGGCGTCTGGGGTCTCCGGGGGATGTGGCGGGCTAGGCGCCCGTGTAAAGGACAGGGACCCGCGCAGGCCTTTCGGGCCGGCGTCTGGGGTCTCCGGGGGATGTGCCCAGCTAGGCTCCCGCGTGAGGCAGGAGGGACTCACCCAGGCCTCCCGGGCCGGCGTCTGGGGTCTCCGGGGGATGTGGCGGGCTAGGCGCCCGTGTAAAGGAGCCGTAATAACAATTCTACTCAAGGTATCTAACTTTTTAAAACCATAGAATCATCTATTTTTGAATGTTGAAAAAAAGAATTTATGACATTTAAAAAAATTATTTTTCAAGCAAAGATCTCAAATCATTAATCTAGGACTATAAGTCTATAATTACTGATAAAACAAGCCTTAGGATAGGATGCTAAGAAAACTTATACAGTTAGTGTTAACTGTTACAGTTACTTTAGTCTTTATTATCAGTAAATACTCTGTCAATGCAAGAGAGGTTGTTACTTTATAAGGTACATATTTTGCTAATACATATAATTTATTTTTATACTATTTCCATGAATCTTATTTTAATACATTATTATATAAAATGTAGAGTTCCACATGCTACTCAGTTTGCTTTACATTGACATAGTCATTATAGCTGGGTACTGGCTACAGTGAACCCTTTTGGTTCACTATGAACCCTATAACTACTTCAGGTCACTTGTGACTATATATTCCCAGACCCACAAAAATGCAAAGCGGTAGCTATTGTCTTCTCTTTGCAATTTGATATTCCCAGTTGCCTCTCAAGTTCACTTGAATAAAGATTATTGTCCCTGACTCCTATGTATTATCATCCTAAGACTTAATTATGAATGAAATTAGTGTCTCCAAAGAGTTCTCTGACCATTGTGTCATGTGAAAACACAAGAAAATAAACTTGGACAAAAAGTCTCATCAGTCAGAAAATCCTCATACATTTTGATCTTCAACTTATCAAACTCCATATTGTGAAAAATTTAAGCTGTACAGACTATAGTATTTTTAGTTACACCAATATTTTATTTTATATGAAAAAAGAATTGGTAGATACTTATCAGGTGAGTTCATTACAGTGAATGAGCATGTAGGGTTATAAGTAATTTTCAAGTTTGCAACACGTATATAGTTCTGTATTTATGTCACTTATTCAAAAATAAAATTCTGGTTTACATTCAATACACTATCAAAAGATAAAAAAGGATCTTCTAACAGGTTTTGAATGACAGCTTTACAACATTATAATAAACTTAAAAATGCAAAGGAAAACAAATACATTATAATTTTAAAAACATTATTTTTAGTCCATATATTGAATATATTGTTTTAAGTTTTTGATGAAACTTTAAATATTAAAAAGTAATTTTTTGGAAAAAGTTATATATAACAGAAAAATAGTAATATGTTGCAAGTGGTTTCAACATTACATTAAAATTATATAAAGTAGATAGAGATGCCACAAAAAATAAATTACAGACCAATATCCCTGATGAACATAGATGCAAAGATTCTCAACAAAATCCTAGCAAGTAGAATCCAATGCTATCATCAAGAACCTCATCATACTCCATGACAAAGTAGGTTTCATTCCAGATTCAAGGATGGTTTAACATATGCTGTTCAATCAATGTAATGCACAACATCAACTAAAAGAAAAAGAAAAACATGATCATATCAGTTATTTAGATCATATCAGAGAAAGCATTTGATAAGGTCCAAAACCCATTCTTGATAAAACACTCGAGATGGAAATGGAAGGAACTTTTCTTAATATAGTCAAGACTATTTACCACAAACCCATGGCATATATACTCAATGGAGAAAAACTAAGAGACTTTTCTCTAAAATCTGGCACAAGTCAAAGCTGCCCCCTTTCACCACTCCTATTTAATATAGTTCTGGAAGTATTTGCCATAGTAATTAGGCAAGAAAAAAGGCATCACGGTTATTCAGAAAGGAAAGTAAGAAATCAAGCTCTCACTGTTTGCAGATGACTTTATATTGTATTTAGAAAATCCTAAAGACTCTACCAAAAAGCTTTTAGAAACAATAGATTCATATAGCAAAATGGCAGGCTACAAAACTAACATACAAAAATCAATGGTCTTATTTTTATACACAAATAATGATAGAGAAGAAATAGACATTTAAAAACAACCCCATTCTCAATAGCACCACAAAAATTCAAATATCTTGATGTCAACTAAACAGGTGAAGGAATTATACAAAAAAACTATAGCACACTGCTTCAAATAGTAAAAGAGGGCACAAGAAAATGGAGACAATACTCCCCAAAGCATTATCCAGATTTAATACAATCTCTCTAAGGATACCCAGGACATTCTTTAAAGAATAAAACACTCCTGCAATTCACTGGGAATAATAAATGCCCCAAGAATAACTAAAGCAACCTTTACAAAAAAAAGACAGGCGGCATCATTCCCCAACTTTAAATTGTACAAAGCAATAGTCATTAAAACAGCATGGTATTAGAATAAAGACAGATCCACAAATAAATGAAATGGGCTTGAGTATTCAGATAAAGACCCCTAGACATAAAATCAATCTTTGATAAAGGGGCAAAAAAGAAAAATGGAGCAAGAAAATTTTTTTCAATAAGTGGTGTTGGGACAATTGATTAGTTACATGCAAAAAAGCAAGCTCAGACCTCTAAAACCATGCACAAAGATCAAATCAAATGATCCACAGGGATTGCTTAGTGCAGTCACAGAAATAATTATACTGAGAACTATCATAACAAGATGTGACTGAATGAGGGAAGTAGAAAGCCTGTCTAGAGTGCAGGCCTGTGTGGGGTGGAGAGGAAGGACACTTGGGATATTGGTCATTGGAATGTTGCATAATATATATATTAAAAAATCAAAAAGAAAAGAAAAGAAAAGGCCTCCCAATGCTTACCACAGGCTATGTTCTTTACACTGACTGTATAGAAAGAGGAAGTACAGTAAATGCGCCCCATATACACCTCAACCCAGGCCCTTTGCGTGGTCTGTATTGTGAATTGGGGGACAAAAAAAAAATAAAACAAACCAAAAAACCAAAATGGATTAAAGACTTTGATATCAGACCTGAAACTGTAGGTTATATAGAAGAAAACATAAGCAAACACTTCATTACATTGAAAATAAAGGCATCTTCTAGGAAGAAACACGATTGTCCAAACAAATAACCAAGATAAACAAATGAGACTATGTTAAATTGAGAAGCTTCTGCCCATCAAAGAAAATAGCGACTATGGTAAAAAGTTTACCTATGTAATGCGAGAAACTACTTATCCAATACCCATCAGATAAGGGGCTAATATATGATATACAAGGTACTGATAGAACTTAATAAGAAAAAACATCTAACCCCATCAAAAAATGGGAAGAAGAAAGGAATAGACATTTTTTCAAAGAAGAAATAAGATTGCTAAGAGGCACATAAAAGTGCTCCACCCCACTAATCATCAGGAAAATGAAAATCAAAACAACAATGAGATATCATCTTATGTCACAGAGACTGGCACACATCACAGAGAACAAGTATAATTAAAGGA
This sequence comes from Suncus etruscus, assembly GCF_024139225.1. NCBI lineage: Eukaryota > Metazoa > Chordata > Mammalia > Eulipotyphla > Soricidae > Suncus > Suncus etruscus. The sequence goes on along the minus strand of NC_064848.1, from coordinate 95,937,465 downwards.
GAATAAGGAACTCTCATTCACTGCTGTGGAAATGCTGTCTAGTACAACCTTTCCAGAAAACAATATGGATATTCCTCAAAAAAACAAACAAACAAAAAACCCCAACAACCTGGAAATTGAGCTCCCTTATGATTCGCCAATACCACTCCTAGGGATATACCCTATAAACACAAAACAATACTAAAATACAAAAATGCCCTCTGCATGCATATGTTCATTGCAGCACTATTAACAATAGCCAGAATCTGGAAACAACTCAGCTGCCTGACAACAGATGAGTGGCTAAAGAAACTGTGGTATATATACACAATGGAATACTATTCCATTTTAATATTTAATATTTAAAGTTTCATCAAAAAACAAAGTCATGAAATTTTCCTATACATAAAGAAAGATGGAGACTATCAAGCTGAAATAAATGAGAGCAAGAGAGATAGACATAGAATCGTCTCATCTGTGGGATTTAAAAGTGGTAAAAAAAAAAAAACCAGTATTATAATAATACTCAGAGACAATAGAGATCTGGACTGGAAGGACCAGCCCATAACATGAAGCTTATCATAATGAGTGGTAGAAATAACTACAGTAACAACTACCATGATAATTATAGCAAGAAACAATAGAATACATGTCTAGAAGACAGGCAGTGGTTTGGAGAGGAGATAAATGGGGAACATTGGTGGTGGGAAAAGGTTACACTGGTGATGGGTAGTATACATTTGATGCCTGAAAGCCAACTAAGAACATTTTTGCAACCATTGTTTTAAATAACAGAACCCAAAACCCCAAATTATGTAAATATTAATATTATTGCCTCGCAAGTATGTGCTAAGGCTGCAAGATAATCTTCAGCATTTTCAAAAAAGCAATTTCAATATTAATTTATTGCTGACTCTCAAATTGTAATTGTTTTTGGTGGCTTTTATTTTTTATTGGTATTTTTGTAAATTCTGTGGTTACTTCTATATGTCTTTCCTTCTGTTACTGTTATTCTGTCTTTCTATTACTCTGATCTTTTCTAGGTTCATATAGTTAATTTTCTGCCCTAGGCTCAATTATGAGTTATTTGTTGTTATAATTAATTTTCATTTTATGATTTTATTCTTTCAGGTTTGCAAATTCAGTCTTCTCTTCATGTCATTTCTGATGGTGTCCAAATGAGTTATTACTGTCATACCACTATTTCAAATTAAACTTGGGTAACCATCTCTTTATAGCTAATATCAAGACTGATATTTGATTAAGTGGTTAATACTGATAAAAATGGTTTCTGTTTGTGCTTTATGTCAAATACATATGTTTCTCAGTCCTGAGCCAGTCTATGAACATGACAGGTTAATTTATATCTATTTGTATCATCTTTCTTTAATTTGGTTGTTAGGTTTTGTATTGGGAAGGCACAGACAAAAGCTCTTGGGGTTCTGAAACCAAGTGACCCCCACAGGCTTTGGAAAGAAGGAGCTTCCTAGACCAGAGAGTCATCAGATACTCTGATTTTCCATTAAGTATTTTTGTTTTAGTATTTCAGAAAAACTTGGACATTTATAATGTATAGTTATATTTAAAAAATACAGTATGCATATAAAATATATTTTCTGTTAAAAATAGACAAAATGTTAACAAACTAGGAAAATAAAATTTATTTTCATTAACATTGGTTTACTACAGTGTAAATATTTATATATATTAAGGGTACATATTATTATAACAAACAAGTCACCAAAATTTCAATATTCTTCCATTGCATCCTATTGGTCTCTTTCAGCTCAGTTCTCTTGCTGACCTGTTAATCACAGTTTTGTGGTAGAGCTTATTTATGCTGAATATTAAGAAAATAATACTTTAAGTACCTTAGTACACTTACTGAATAATATGATAAACACAATGTTTAACACCAATGAGTGTTTTGCTTTACATTTAAAACATATAAATAAAATTATAAATCATATATAAATAAAATCCACAAAATTTATATTCATATAAATCAACATAAAATTTACTTATATAAATTAATATAAAATTTATATTAATATAAAATTTTATAAATTTATAACATAAAATATGTAAATAAAATTATAAAATAAAACATAACTAAATTTTTGAAAATAAAATTTTAGAAAATATTTATGGTTCATTATATATACTTTGAAAATGTTTGTATTTTTAGTTATCTCCATGAAATATACTAATATCATTGAGGCATTTTAAGTACATTAATGAACCTAAACGAGCCTACAGAAATCAAATGTAATCCCTTGAGATGTTAAATGGAAAAGTGTGGTTTTTGAATCTAGAGAACTCCTAGTGGTCAACACAGTAAAATGTAAAGGCCATGTTTAAATTTGGCATGCACAATAAGTGTATATACACAATACATAATAAGTGTAGATAATCTGATGTGACCATCAAAAAAGCAAGCCAGGTCACTCATTAATTGTTATTTTAGGATTAAATGAGGAAGTCGGCTAACTCCTTTTTTTTTTTTAATATAATTTTTATTTTGATCATAATGGTTTACATGTTGTTGACAATAATATTTTAGTTAAATATTTACATAACATCAGGGGGGATTCCCATCACCACATTGTCCTCCCTACACCTCCGTTTTTGTCCTATCTCCCGTATCCTCTTCCCTCACCCCCAGGGCTGCTAGAATATGTGGTCCCCTATGTACCTATCCTACTACATAGTAGTCTTGCATCTGATTGGTCTAGGTGTCTCCCTAATTTCCCCCTCTAACTGGGAGGCAGGCCTAGCTAGTTAAATTTATGTGGTTTGGTTTGAAGAAGAGAAAAGTAGTAAACTGGGGTAAAAGTCTAATACTACATAAGTGGGCAGAGTTCTGCTAGAGGCATTTATCATCGATTTGAGGGGTGAGGGAGAAAAAAGAAAATGAAACATTCCATCATTACAAAAAAAAAGTGTCCAATATCCAGTGAGGACTCCAACAATAATGGTAAGCACCACACACACACACACACACACACACACACACAAAACAAAACAAAACAAAACAAAAAACAAAACAAAAACCCCGCCATGCTCTTGAGATAAGAAACATGACATAGCCCATAAAGAAAGAAAAGAAAAGAAGAGAAAAAAAATAGGTATATCTGGGGACAACAGCTTCAATAACCACACCCAAACAGAGAAATCGACCAAAAATAGTTAGGTAAGTAAAAATAATAATAATAAATGAAAGTAAAAAATAATATATAAAAAGTAAACAATGTTTTGTGCTTTTTTTTCCCTCCTGCCCTGGCACAGTAAATATTGGGGTCATTCGAAAAGGAATTCACTTGGCCTGAGAGTTATGGGTTTCTCTGTCCTTGGCGTATATTGTCATGGAGTCGCTATAGACTCTGTTCAGGATCATTTACTCTCCCGGTGGTCTTTTGTCATGTTTGAGAGACTTCTGTTCTGGGTGGTACAATCAGACCTCTGTGTCTAGAGATCTCGGTGTCTGTACAGATTCAGGGTTGGGACTTATGATAACGTCAGTCTTTGTGGTGCAGGAGTTCTGTTCCCTCAGTGTCATTTTAATCCATCTTCTGTGGTTGGTGGTCTTGGTCTTTGCACTGTACCTAGGATGGCACTTAGGATAGCATCTTTCTTTGTGCTTCCAGAAGCCAGATTCCATTACAATTGTCTCTGCTGGACCTTTGGAAGTGGGGTTCATGGTTGTTGTGCAGGTCGTATTTCAAACCCTAGACTAGGGCTTTTTTATTGGTCCCACAGTGTATACTGTCTGGTTGGTTCTAGCAGCCAGTCATCTGTAAATAGCGATCTTGGCTTTTGGATCTACCATAGGGTGACAAGTCTTCTGATTTTGTCTTATTGTTAGCTGGTAAAGTAGGGTAACCTGCTCTTAGATCAAGTTGTTCCCATTTTTCTCGTTTTCAGGATATCATATTGGAGCTGGGACTTGTTGGTGACCCTGCCGTATTAAGGCTGTCCTGGCTGGGATCTGTTTCTTGTAGTTGTCGTGGAGAACTGTGCCGTTTCTATGTCTGGGATCCAGGGTACAAGGCTGGATGGATGGTATCTAATCACCTGAGGTCTAAGTTGATTCCACATGACATTTTTTCGAGGAAGGAGATTTCCCTGTATTGTAAACAACTATGAGTTCCCATCTCTAGTAGATAGGAGCTCTTTTTTGTATGTAAGATTTCCCCCCCCCTTTTTTTTTACTGTGCCTTTGCAGGGGGAAATGGTGCTACATTATATTGTCGTTGCATTTGGGGGTGGACAAAGGGGAAAACAAAAACAAGTCACATACCCAGAGAAGGTAAAAAAAAATATATATATATATATATGTGTGTATATATATAGGAATAAAATATATGTGTTCACATATGTATATGTAGGACAGACACATTTAAAAATATATAGTAAAAAACAAAACAAACAACAACAACAAAAAATGAAATAAAGAAGTATTTAAAGGACCAAAGTGATGTAATAAACTACTTTATTTGGGGAAAAGCAAGTAAAGACGTGGTGTAATACAGGTCTTATGCTTATGTTGGAAGTACAGTTTTTCCCATTGTCTTTTGGGTTTTTCTTGTGGTGTGTGGATTCCCAGGCACCTTTCCATCACACCTCCTGACCTTCTTCAGATCGGCAAAAGTTTTGCGGCAGGGAGGTCCTGGAAGAAATCTTGCATTGGGCTACTTTTGGGAGTAAGACCAGTTTCAATTAACAGTCCACGTTAGGGGGAGTTGATAGAGAGGGCCGCGCAGCATGCATCCGCAGGGGAGTTGGCTGCCTTTTCTTTTAGGAGACGAGGTGTGGGTTTGTCTGGGTGTCCCTTCGCTTGGGTGCTGGGTACTGGTTCGTAGGAGGTCGATCTTGTTGCCTAATAGATTAAGGACTGAGGGTGAAGAGTTTTAATATGGTGGGAGATCTGGATGGGATTGAGGGGTGGAGGGATAGTTGGATTTCCAGAGGGGGGAAAGTGTAAGGTATATGGAAGGGGTAGGAAGGGAGAAAAGAGAAAATACATAAAAAAGAAAGGGAGAAGAGAAAGGATAGAAAGTAAAGAAAAGAATAGAAAAGAAGAAAATAAAAAAGAAAGTGGTGAGAAGAGAGGAGAGAATAGCAAGGGAATGCTAGTTTGCTTGAATGTGTTCGATGAATAGAGCATGTAGTTTGAGTCTGTACGTCGCTGTTACTGCTTTGGTGGTCTGACTGGTCACGTGCTTCAATCCCTAAAAGAAGGTATAACCTAGAGATAAAGTGTATGTTAAAGAGTTTTCTCGGGTCCATCTCGTAGTGCAAACTAGGTATGGTATCTCGTGTGGTATCCCGAGCTGCCATCTTAGCTTGTCCGCCCTTTGTATCCAAGAACACCTGTGGACAGAAAAGCTGAGAGGTTAATTTAAATATAGTAAGATAGAGGCATTAATAGGTAGTGTTATGGGATGTTCCCATTGGAGTCAGTGGTTTGCCATGATATTCTTTACCTGTGTTCCTATATACGATCTCTAAGGGATTATTGTGGGCCATTGTTGTAGAAGGTTGATTACATACCTGTTCTCTCTATGCTGCTGTTTCTGGTGTTGCTGTTTTCTTTGTGGTATAATGTGTAGTCAAGAGCTTGCGTTGATCCTTTTTCATGTATTTTGGGGACTGTTCCCAGGTATACGTTGACTATTCCAGTGTTTAGAGTTTCTAACCTGTTAGACCCTGTTATTTGATTGTTAAGTATTAGTTGTGTTTGAGATGTATGTTCTATGTGCTTCAGAATAGTGCTACTATTCTGTGTTTATTTTTTGTCTTCTGACTTACTTCGTTTAACATAATATGATCTAGGTCCATCCACGTTGCTGCAAAATCTGTGATTGTATCATTTCTGACTGCCATGTAATATTCCATTGTGTATAGATACCACATCTTAATGATCCATTCATCTGTTGTTGGACATCGAGGTTGGTTCCAAGATTTGGCTATTATACTGAGTGCTGCTATAAATAGTGGGGTGCTCTCGTATTTTGGAATGAATGTCCTTCCAACATGGGGGTATATACCTGGGAGTGCAATTGCTGGGTCAAATGGGAGCTCAATTCTGAGTTCTTTGAGCACTCTCCAGACTGTTCTCCATAGGTGTTGGACTAGGGGGCATTCCCACCAGCAGTGGATGAGAGTTCCCTTCATACCGCATCCCTGCCAACAAAGATTGTTCTCAGTATTTTTGATGTGGGCCATCCTCACTGGTGTAAGGTGGTATCTCATTGTTGTCTTGATTTGGATCTCTCTGATGATGAGTGAAGGTGAGCATGTTTTCATGTGTTTGTTGGCCATCCTTCTGTCTTCCTCAGAGAAGTGTCTATTCATTTCTTCTACCCATTTTTTATGGCTTTATTTGGTTATGAGGGGCTCAGTTTTCTGAGTGCTTTGTAAGTTCTAGATATCAGCCCTTTATCTGATATGTCTAGTGAAAAGGTTTTTTCCCATTCTGTTAGCTGTCTTCTTGCATTAAGTAAGGTTTCTTTCGCCATGCAGAAGCTTTTTAGCTTGATGTAGTCCCATTTGTTTATGTTTGCTGCTAAGGTTCTTGCCATTGGTGCTCCGTTCTCAACGACCTTTTTGATATATAGGTCTTCGAGTGTTCTGCCTATTTTATTCTCGATAAACTTTATAGATGCGGGTCTGATTTCAAGGTCTTTGATCCATTTTGAGTTGACTTTTGTATAAGGAGTGAGGTATGGGTCGATTTTCACTTTTGTACATGTGGTTTTCCAGTTGTACCAACACCATTTGTTGAATAGGCTTTCTTTGTTTTATTTCAGATTCTTGCTCTTTTATCAAATATTAGTTGGCTGTATATCTGGGGGTTTATGTCTGGGAATTCTGTTCTGACCCACTGGTCTGAGGTCCTGTCTCTGTTCCAGTACCATGCTGTTTTGATTACTATGGCTTTGTAGTATAGTTTCAAGTTAGGTAAGGAGATGCCTCCCAGCTTTTTGTTTTTCAGTATGTGTTTGGCTATCCTGGCTCTTTTGTGGTTCCAGATGAATTTTGTGATTGATTGTTCTATTTCATTAAAGGATTGTGTCTGGATTTGGATAGGGATTGCATTAAATCTATATAGAAGTTTGGGTAGGATAGTCATTTTGATTATGTTAATTCTACCTATCCATGAGCATGGGATATTCCTCCATTTCTTTAGATCATCTTCAATTTCTTTCTGAAGTGTTTTGAAGTTTCCCTGGTATAGGTCTTTCACTTCTCTTGTAAGGTTGATTCCTAGATACTTGATATTTTTTAATACTATCTTAAATGGAATTGTATTTTTAATCTCTCTCTCCTCAACTTCATTGTTTGTATATAGAAACGCTACTGTCTTTTGTGTATTGTCTTTGTATCTAGCCACTTTGCTGTATTGGTTAATTGTTTCTAGGAGTTTTACTGTGGACTCTTTAGGGTTTTCGATGTATATCATCATATCATCGGCAAATAGAGATAGCTTGTGTTCCTCTTTCCAAATTTGCATTCCTTTGATTCCCTTCTCTTGTCGGATTGCTATTTCTAGGACTTCTAAGGTTATATTGAATAAGAGTGGAGAGAGTGGACAGCCTTGCCTAGTTCCTGATCTTAGTGGGAATGCTTCTAGTTTCTCGCCATTAAGTATAATGTTGGCTGTAGTCTTTTCATATATAGCTGTAACTATCTTGAGGAAGGTTCCTTCTAACCCTATTTTGCTGAGTGTTTTTAACATGAAAGGATGTTGGATTTTGTCAAACGCCTTCTCTGCATCGATTGATATGATCATGTGGTTTTTGTCTTTCATGTTGTTGATGTGATGTATAATGTTGATTGATTTGCGTATGTTGAACCAATCTTGCATTCCTGGTATGAATCCCACTAGGTCGTGATGTATGATCTTTTTGATGAAGTGCTGGATTCAGGTTGCTAAGATTCTGTTGAGTATCTTTGCATCTATGTTCATTAGTGAGATTGGTCTGTAGTTTTCTTTTTTGGTGGTGTCCTTGCCTTCTTTGGGAATGAGTGTGATATTAGCCTCATAAAAGGAGTTGGGGAGGATTCCTATTTTTTCTATGGTTTGGAAAAGCCTATGGAAAAGTGGTAGTAACTCATCTTGAAATGTTTGATAGAATTCACCTGTAAATCCATCTGGGCCCGGGCTTTTGTTCTTAGGGAGTTTTTTAATTACATCTTCAATTTCCTCAGAGGTGATTGGTCTGTTTAGGCTTTCTAGATCTTCCTTTTCCAGTCTTGGAAGAGGGTGTTTTTCCAAGAATCTGTCGATTTCTACTGGGTTCTTTAGCCTAGTTGAGTATAGTTGTTCATAATATGATCTCATGATATGTTGTATTTCTTGGGGTTCTGTTTTAATCTCTCCCCTTTCATTTGTGATCCTACTGATTTGGGTGTTTTCCCTCTTGTTTTTTTGGTGAGTTTTGCCAGTGGTTTGTCTATCTTGTTAATTTTTTCGAAAAACCAACTCCTAGTCTCATTGATTTTTTGTATTGTTTTCTTAGTTTCTATGTTGTTTATTTCTGCTCTGGTTTTTATTATTTCTTGCCTTCTGGTTGTGGTTGGATTTCTCTGTTGCTGTTGTTCCAGTTCTTTGAGGTGATCTTTTAAACTGTTGGTTTTGTTATTTTCCTGTTTCTTGACATAGGCCTGTATTGCTATGAGATTCCCCCTAATTACTGCTTTTGCTGTGTTCCATAAATTTTGGCATGTTGTCTCTTCATTGTCATTTGTCTCAAGGAATCTTTTTATTTCTTCCTTGAGTAGTTCTTTGATCCAGCTGTTTTTGAGCAGCATGTTGTTTAATCTCCAGGTATTAGTTTTTCTCCATTGTTTCTTCTTGACCTCAATTTTGAGCTCTGTTTCAGAGTGATCTGAAAGGGTACTTCTGATGATCCTTACCTTTGTGGTCTTATATAGGTTGGCTTTGTATCCTAAGACATGGTTTATTCTGGAGAAGGTTCCATGTGGGCTTGAGAAGAATTTGTATTCTGCTTTCTGGGGATGGAGGGCTCTATATAAGGGCTCTATATAATTTTTCATTCAGAGCTCTTATTTCTTTGCTATTTTTCTGTTTGGTGGATCTGTCCAGTGGTGATAATGGAGTATTGAGGTCCCCTACTATTATCACATTTCCCTTCATGTGTTTCTCCAGGTTTGCCAGTAGTTGCCTCACATATTTTGCCGACTCTACATTAGGTGCATAGATATTGACCAGGGTTAGTGTTTCTTGATTTAATGTTCCCCTGATCAGTATGTAGTGACCCTCTTTGTCTCTGATCACTTTCTTGAGGTTGAATTCAATTTGGTCTGATATAAGAATGGCTGTCCCTGCTCTTTTTTGTAGCCCTTTGGCCTGAATAATTACTTTCTATCCTTTTATTCTAAGCCTGTGCTTATCCTGTATCTGTAGGTGTGTTTCTTGCAGACAGCAGAAGTCCGGTTTATTTTTCTTAATCCACTTCTCTACTATGTGTCTTTTAATTGGAGCGTTTAGTCCGTTAACATTTAGGGAGATTATTGAGATAGAGGATTGTTGTGCAGTTTGTTGTGTAGGGTGGTTTTTGTTACAATTGGGGGTTTGGATTGTGTAATTCATCTCTGAGTAGTCGTTTAGGATTGGTTTTGTTTGCACAAATAGTTCAAGTTTGTTCTTGTTTGAAAATGTTTTTAGTTTATCCTCCCATATGAATGAAAGTTTTGATGGGTATTGGACCCTAGGTTGGAAATTTCTTTCATTCAGTCGTTTAAATATGTCATTCCACTGTCTTCTTGCTTGAATTATTTCGAATGGGAGATCTTGTTTGATTCTTATGTCTCTACCGTGGTACTTGAGGTTTCTTTTCTTCCTTATTGCTTTATGGAGTTCCTCTTTCTCTTTGTTTTTTGCCAATTGGATTACTATATGTCTTGGTGTTTGTTTATTGGGGTCTATCTTATTGGGGACTCTTTTTACTTCCTGTATTGGGATTGAAGTTTCTTTCCAGAGGGTGGGGAAGTTCTCTGCTATAATCTCTCTGACTACTTGTTCTTCCCCTTTCCCTATTTTCTCTCCTTCTGGTATACCCACAATTCTTAGATTGTTTCTTTTGTCCTTGTTCATTAGATACTGGACTTTTCCTTCCAGTGCTTTGCGTTTTATTTCTTTGTTGGTTTCTTGATCATTTTTTGTTTGCAGTTTTCCTTCGAGTTCTTCAATGTGTTTCTCCAATCCTGAGTTTCTGCTTGTAAGGCTTGTTACTTTGTCTTTTAATTCCTTCACTTCTTTTTGTATGGAATCTCTCATGTTCTTTAACATTTCTTCCTTAATTTGGCTGATTCGTTCATCCATAGATTTCTTATACTCGGTAGTAGGGTTTCTCTCATTTCTTTTATTAATTCTTGCATTTCCTTCCATATGGCTGCTTTTAGGTCTTCTTCGCATGGATCTGTGCGTTTTGGTGGACTTGGAAACTTGCTAGGGTTTGTCACGGTATCTCCAGATATTAGGGTTCTCCTTGATTTACGCATATTTCTTTGTATTTAATGGTGTGCTTTATAGTGCTGTGCCTTCTAAATTCTGCCTGTTTTGATCCCCTGTGGTGTGGGAATGGGTCCTCTCCCTGAGGGTGGTTCTAGAGGGAGTTTTGGGTGAACTCGCTGAGGTTTGGTTCCTCCTGTGCTCTATATGTGGCCTGGTTAGTTGTTTTGCCCTTTTGTTGGGAGCTAGTACTGGCCCTCTCCTGACCACAGTGGTGGAGGGCACTGTTGAGCCTAGCTCTTTCTCCCCTCCTCTACTACCTGGAAGTCTGCCTTCCTCTTTATTCCTGTCAGCAGGTGTAGTTCTGCTCCTGGCCACACTGGTTGCGGGCGCTGTTGAGCCTAACTCTCTGTTCCCTCCCTTAACTGGGAGTCAATGAAGCTCCGCTCCCTCCCAGTTTCCACAGAAGAAATTCCCCCAGTCAAGCCCACCCGGTAGCTGCTCTCAGCCCTTGGGGGGGGGTCTCAGGTCCACTCTGGGGCTCGGAGCTAGGTTGCTCTAGGTTACCTAAAGGTTCAGGGGGCAGGCCCGAGCTCACCCAGTCTATTCGTCCCAGCCTGTCCCAGTGGGGCAGGTGACTCTGGCCCACTAAGTACTAGGGAATGCCCTCCTCTGTCTACGCTTGGGCCAGGTGGGGTGAACTCTGGGACCTGGAAAGTGAGGCGACGAGTGGTGTGGTCTCTGTGCCAACAAGCTGGCATGTGCGGAGTTCTCCAAGTGCCCACATGGGAGCGCCTTAGGGGAGCGCACTCACCCTGGGCACTGGTGGGGTCACGAGCGCGGGGGTCCCTGTGCACCAGTTGGAGCGGCTCCGGGTCCCTGCAATCTCTCGGGGGGGGGGGGGGCCCGCCAGGTGGCGGGCGTGGATGTCTCTGGTCGCCCATGTGGGAGTGCCTTAGGGGAGCACACTCACCCTGGGCACCGGTGGGGTCACGAGCGCGGGGGTCCCTACACCCCAGTTGGAGCAGCTCCGGGTCCCTGCAGTCTCTCGGGGGGGGGGGGGCGCGTGTGCAAGGTGGCGGGCGCGGATGTCTCCGGTCGCCCACGTTGGAACGCCTTAGGGGAGCGCACTCACCCTGGGCACCGGCAGGGTCACGAGCGCGGGGGTCCCGGGGGGGGGGGGCGCGTGCAAGGTGGCGGGCGCGGATGTCTCCGGTTGCCCACGTGGGAGCGCCTTAGGTGAGCGCACTCACCCTGGGCACCTGCGGGGTCACGAGCGCGGGGGTCCCTGCGCCCCAGTTGGAGCGGCTCCGGGTCCCTGCTAACTCCTTTTCTTATGATTAAACTTGTGTAGTTTTGTGTAAAACTTATCCCTTCTTTAAAAGTGTCACAATAGGGAATCAAGTTTTAACACCTAAGGCTTATGAAAAATTGTAACTCAGAAGAAATTTCTATTTTATGAAGCCTATGACATAAATACAATAGCTTTTATTTGGTATCCTTAAAAATGGTGATCTAAATTAATTTAGCATATTTCTATAACTTTAGAGAAAATATTCTGTGTAACATAAATTTATTCTGACTTTTCAATATAACTTTTTTTACTAGAAAGAAATTTTGATGCATAGAGTTGTGGTAGATAGTCCCTATTCTTAGGACTTAGTTATACAGTAGTTATACAGTAACTTATACAGTAAAGTATATTTAGGCAGATAAAACAACCTATATTAAGTAAGAAGTTAAAATTTAATGTACATAAATATATTATAGTCAAGCAAATAATGTTACCAACATTAAGAAATTAAAAATAATAAGCTGGAATTTTTTGCATTTTGGAAGAAATCAGTAATATATATGGTTGCATATGTAAACATATTTATATAGATTTTATGTTTTTTAAGTTTTCAGAGATAAATTATTTTTTTAATCAATTGAACTAGTCTTTTTTCTGATTCAACTGAGAGGAGTTTAAAATGAACAGAGGACTTTAAAATGAACATGGAACATAGATTTATAGTCCTCAACCAAGCAGTATTTGTATTATTATTATTATTATATATTTTCTAATATTTTTTACTTAAACAGTATGGTTACAAACATGTTTGTAGTTAGGTTTCAACCATAAAAAGTATACCCCCCTTCACCAGTGCAGTCTTTCTGCATCAATGTCCCCCATGTCACTCTTTCATCCCCTGCATATCTTCAGGGGAGACAACCTTCTATCAGAGATAAATACAATAAAATATGTGACTTCAGTGGCCATTTGAGTAGTGGAAATAAATACAATAGAGACCTGAGTGATGATAAACTTGATATTACATATAGTCTTTATAATTCTATAGTGATTAATTTAACTGTAAATATAATTTGGCTATCTGTCAACAATTACAATATGTTTACATAACTAAATCATGATGAAACAATAATTACAGGATTTGGGAAGATGACAAGAAACAACATAAATAACTGATAATAGTTAAAGGCATTATATTATGTCTGATAATACCGGTAGTGCTTTAGCTACTTATAATAACACATGCTAAGTTTAAGCTTTCTTTATGTCAAAATAGCAAATAGTCCTTGCAAATATTCTCTGTTGTACGACTGGTAATGATATATGGTTTGAATCTGTAATGAGTTTATGAGACACTGTCTTTCAACAACTCTAAAGTTTTCAATTTTTTGGTGGGGAGCACACCCGTTTGACACTCAGGGGTTACTCCTGGCTATGTGCTCAGATATCGCTCCTGTCTTGGGGGGACCATATGGGACGCCAGAGGATGGAACCACACAGTTCGTCCTAGGCTAGTGCTTGCAAGGCAGACGCCTTACCTCTAGCGCCACCTCTCCTGCCCCTAAAGTTTTCAATTTTAAGAAGAAATAAGAATGAAATAATAGTGCTTAGAGCAATAACATAACAGGGGCTACATATTGTACATGACTAACACTCACTTTGAAGATTCATTCCACACTTGATTCTTTTGTTGTTGTTTGTTTTTGGGTCACACCCGATGGTGCTCAGGGGTTACTCCTGGTTCTGCACTCAGAACTCGCTCCTGGCAAGTTCTGGGCATCATATGCGATGCCAGGAATTGAACTATGTCCTTCCTGGGTTGGCCACGTGCAAGTTAAATGCCCTACCACTGTTTTGCTTTGGCCCCCTACACTTGATTCAATATTATGAAATAAGTTATGAGTTATTTGGGTTTAGATCAGTAAAGCATATAACAATCCCTCTCACTTTTTTTTCTTTAATTAGTTACTTAGTCACCTCCGTGCTTGCAGTTGGACTCAATCTTGGTAGAAGTTGCCTTTAAAAAATTACTGACTATTTTGTGGATTAAAAAAAATCTGGTATTTGGTTTAATACATAGTTCTTGTCTGGAACTGACATGTTTTCTGCCTGAAATCTTTTTTTTCCTGCCTGAAATCTTACTCATCTCTAAATTTTGTGAACTAATGTGATACTTTATATCTATATAGCTATATATTTATTTACATTTGACCTTTTTGATCAGGGCCAATTTTCCCTGAAATTAGAGTAAAAGTTATATATGCATCTAGTGCTTTTACTCTTCCAGCATCTACCTCTAGGTTTGTATGAAAAATAAATAAAAAAATTTCAATTCCTAGAAAAATGAATAGTACATCATACTTAGTGAAGTGAAGTTGAAATTATCCTTACTGAATTAGGGATGTAGCTTAAATGAAAGAGCCTTGAGTTCAATCCCTGGCACTGAATGCTTCTTTCCCTATGCCTCTTGTGGGAAGAAAACTGTATGTGGCACCTTGAATTGAACCCAAGTCAGCTGTGTGCAAAACAACTGTTCTACCTGATGTACTACCATTCTGGCCCTGATGTTGTATCTTAAATTTATTTTTATTTTTTTTGGGTCACACCTAGGTTTTAAAAACCATTTCTTATTTGTTCGGTGTGACTTCTGGAAATGATTAGGGGTCAATGGTCAGGCAGGCATTTACCTCAGTGCTTCTTATTTTAGATTTCAAAGCATGATATTTTTGGCTATAGACACTGACTTACTACTAAAATTGAAGACACATGATTTCTATTTGTACTTAGTATATTTGGAAGCAATATTTGTATTGCTTTTTAACTAGGAACTGATTATACTTAGTTTATTGTTTACTTTTAATCATTAATGAACCTTTAGAAGTATATTTGAGAAGCTATTATAGAGAAATAATTTAGTGATATTAAATCTATGTTTATTTTATATTAGTGGAACTAAATCTAAGTTCCCACTCAGGTAAAGGTTATCTTATATTTAAAATAATTACTGAAACAATTGTATAATTTTAGTGGAAGTTATAAATAGAAGTCAATATTCCTTAGTATTTGTGTCATAGTATTTGTGTCAATAGTTAACCTTTAGAATCAAAGCTCTAGAAGCTAAGCAAATGAGGTTATAGCATTTTGTATTATTACTCTTCAGAGGAGCATTGAGCAGAGAAGGAAAGCAAATGAAGTTGCTTGGGTTGCTTTTTTCCAAATGTCCTGATCTCTCATGTCTTGTAAAATTCGTAAAATAGAGAAATATCACACTTTTGAGTATATGAGGTTCCCTATACCTAGTCTGTCTTTTTTCAGATTTAAAAGACATTTGGAGAAAATTTTAGGAAGAAATTTACTTTTAGTTATAACATTGCTTCCTGTCACTTCTTTTTCTGATAAATATTTTAGTCCTCTTATCTCTAATTTAGTATAATATTGTAAATTATTTCAACCCACCAGGTCAATCAAATAATTATTTGAAAAGGATATAAATAAGAAAAAATCTGGCCTCATGGTCTCAAAGCACAGAAGGTAGAGTGCTAGTTTTGCATGCAGCCCTCCTGCTGTCTATTCATGAACACCCATGTGTCACCAGGAATGATCTCTGATGCACTATGATCGTAATCTTTGAGTGCATAACCAGGAGAAAGCACTGAGCACTGCCTGGTATATATACACCAGGTATATATATATATATGGTATATATATATATACCATATATAGTATATATACCATATATACTATATAGTATATATACCATATATATTTTCCTATATATATATATATGGAAATATTCTAAGTATAAATTAGCAATAAGAAATCAAAACCAAAAATTGGTCAATTGCCCTTTTATATTCCTTTAATATCTAGTTGTTTTTGTTAGAAAATGTGTTTCTATATAATAAAAATCTCGAATTGCTTCCTTCCTTCCCTTTCTTTCTTTCTTTCTTTCTTTCTTTCTTTCTTTCTTTCTTTCTTTCTTTCTTTCTTTCTTTCTTTCTTTCTTTCTTTCTTTCTTTCTTTCTTTCTTTCTTTCTTTCTTTCTTTCTTTCTTTCTTTCTTTCTTTCTTTCTTTCTTCCTTCCTTCCTTCCTTCCTTTCTTCCCTTCTTCCTTTCTTTCTTCTTTCTTTCTGCAAATTTTAAAGAATTTTAAAGAAATTGTGCAAGTGACTAATAGGAATAAGACCTTTGTGTTCAGTGATTCTGTAGTTAAAGAATGTGACTATTTCTCATCATGATAGGACTCCTGATTTATTCTAATAGATCATGTCTTAGTTTACCATGAAACTTGATTTTGTGTTTTATTCAGGATTTGTGCTTGTTCTAGCATAATAGTAATACAGATTCCCAAGGATCAGGGAAGCAGGTATTGAAAGGAGTGAGTAAAGATTCACCTAGATGGGGGTGTGGGTGCAAGAAAATAAATGGAACTACATAGTGGCAGATAGTAATTCTCTAAACATTATCATAAATGTTCAGAGAGAAAAGCTATTGATGTGGCACTTCTGGGTAAATGAAAAATCTTTATACTTCACTTGGATTCAGCAACATGGAATCTCACATTGTGAGATTCAATGGTATAATTATTTAGGTAAACTGCCCTTAATGAAAGATGACAGGAATTCAATATTTCAGTTTAAAAATAATACTTTTGGCAAGAAAAGAAGGCAACATTTGAGGAAATAATTATTTCCTTATCAGTGAATTACTACTGAAATCTGAAAATTTAAAAATCACAAGTTCACATCACAGTTCATTACTGTCAAGTTGGTATCTAATGCCCTGTATTGTGTTTATAACAAAGATTTGTAATCCTAATGGATTAGTAGACTGAGTTAATCTCACTCAGAATTATTTTACATGCTCATTTCTATTTTCATAGAATCTTTGGAACAAGTTAGCTAAGTGAGTGATTTTAAAAGAGACTTGATAAAAATATATGTCAATTTTATAACTAAAAATTATTTCTAAATTTGAAACCTATTCAATAATTTTACTGAATTGGTTGCACATTTTTTTATTTCCTCAGCAGAGACTTCAGTTTCTAATATAAGTACCACAGTGATTTTGTATACTTGACAGATTTGTATTTCTTCTTTCTTATTTCTCTCACATGGAAATAATATTTTCATAACAGGGACTATAGAGATATTTGTCTGCTATATTTGGAATGTGCAGTATTATATTATGATAAACGTCTGATTTCTAGAGCTGGAACATGAGGGATAATTTTATGAGTTTGTAACTTGCTCCCTAAACTATTGGCAATATCATGTTTTGAAAGTAACATTGTAACAGATTATTACACTTTAGTCTTGATGATAAGCATTTATATTGATTTAAGTGCATCTTATTGCACTTAAAATAAATGAGATAATTTATACCAGTAATTTATTTTTGTAGTTTTTGGTTATTTTGACCAACACCTGGTGGTGCTCTAGTTTCAGTTCTGTGCTTGGGGAATCTTCGAACCCAGATCATAAATGAATGATTTAGTAGAAAATATCTCTGGAATTTGATTATTCCTCTGACTTACACACTTTTTTCCTATTTTAGAAAACATTTGTGGAACAGATAAAATGTTATTCAATAGACTATCTCAAAAATGTTGAAGTCAGAATCGCCTGCAATGATTAATTAAAAAGCACATTGCTTTGTCCTATTTACTAGGTGGTTATGCTTAATATAATTTTAGGAATCCACTTGTTAATACCTAACTTGGCACTTTTTGAACTCAATTACTAAAGAAGTGCATTCAATATTTAGCAAATATTTGTTGATTGACTACTATGTGCTAGAGACTTTGCTAGGTACTAGTGATCCAAAATTTACATCTAAGTATATCCATTGCATCAAATCAGCAAGATAACTTTGGTTATTATGAATAAATATGCAATGTAATATAAATAGCTTTGAGTTTTTAATTGAGTTGACTGGATATTGCCATCCAGGACACACTAAGTCTAATTATCCTATAACATACATTGTTCTAGGAGGATACAAATTGTATAGTTTTATGTATTAGAAATATGATTTGCCAAGTTTATAATCATCTAAAATAAAAACGATATTTAAAAAAATTCTTCTCTTTTCTTACTCTGTTTGTTTCTACAATATTTACGGTGACTGAGATGCTGTCACACACCACACCAAAGTAGTCCTTCCCCATGTTTGTCCTTCATCTGTACAGAGTATTAGTATTCAATTTTCAGGGACAGAAAAGAAATAAGAAAAGCCTAAGGACAGGCCAAGGATATTCACAGACTATTTATAGAATAACCTTATCTTAGAGAAAAACAGCTATTCAAAGAGAGGGAAATGAGATTTTTCATAGGGGTTAATAGAAAAAAGCAGTGTTGTCAAAGAACTATAAGGAAATAATTCCCAAATCAAAGGAATTTTTGGTAATTTTAAAAGAATGATGCAGGAGATAAATGAGCAATTAGCAATGGACTAATGTGAAAAGAATTTCTTCATGTAACCTCTCTGTTTTATTTTTCTCTTGGGAATATTATATCTTGAGAATATTTTCAAGGCAAGTTGTGCTTGCCTGCATAATAACTGCCAAAATAATAATATTTTATAAAGTTGATATCCCTTCTGTACTCTGAGCATGCAAATTAATAAATGTTATCACATGATGACCTTAAAGAAATTAATTATAATTATTAATTTTCTGAATACTAAAATTGTTTGCTTTAAAATCCACTCCCATATAACTGGCCCATAAATACTACCCAATTTAAACAATTTAAGTGGAAGAGCAGGAAATATTTTGTTCCTCTTTAGTTTGAAATCAATTTCATGGAGCCATAGTTTTTTTATAACACTTTCATGTGATTGGGCCATGAAGATTCCCATCCCCCATCTGTTCACTATAATGTTTTCTTCCCATTTTATTCCAGAAAATGCCAAGACAACCTCCTGGTGGGTTACCTTGGCAACCTCATGTGTCATGTTTTAGAATGTCCCAGGGCTGCAGTTTTATTTCCATTTGCATGCACCTCGGTGATCTAACTGTAAATTAAAAAGGCTTGTTGTATAATGAACCTTTTTTTCCTTGCAGAACAAAAGAGGATAATGAGGATTGCTATTCAGATATACTGGAAATACAATGAATTGTTTACAGAAAAACACGCATTAATCTTACCTAAATTGATGGTTATGTATCACATATCACTTCATTAACTATACATTAATCTAAAATAATTTAATATGCAATGTATTATACATATCATATATAAGTCTGTATGACTACTCGATCTCATCGTTGAAAAGCATATCACGTTACAATCTTTTGATGACAACCAAACAAAGCTTTCTCAATGGAGCTTTTGATATGTCAATCTATATAAAACTTTAGTGACTCCAGATTTTGTGATATCAAGCTACATATGTCAAAGCATGTTCATTCAAATATTAAATATATTTCATAGTCATATTTTCCATCTGAAGATGTTATCAATTCCATTTCATTTTTAGAAACTCAAAATGCATTTTGACACATCTTGTGGAAAAGAACTTACTATATGTTTTAATGTTTGATGATGGACATTATACATTTTTTATGAAACAAAAGCTATATAAAGATTTAACCTGAGGGGTTTGAGGAGATAATGGGTAAAATACTTACATTGCATGAAGCAAATTCATGCTGGACCCCTGGTACCCTATATGGTCCCCTGAGCCTGAAAAGAATGATCCCTGATCTCAAAGCCAGGTTTAAACCCTGAGAACAACTGGGTGTGGCCCCAAACAAAACAAAATAGAATAAAAGAATGAATTTTGAGCTAAAATTGTATGCACAATGGAGTACTATACAGCCATAAGGAATAATGAATAATAAAGATACTATGTTGAGCTAAGTAAGCCAGAAGAAGAAAGATAAATACACTTATCTCTGGTATATGAAATAGTTGTTTGGGAAATGTAATGTAGTAGGGGCAGGGGAGTGCCTAGATCACCCTTGACCCCAGAGCCTAGGGAGAAATAGGACAGAGAAGAAAAGAAATAAAGACAGGAAGAGAGAAAATGAGAAAAGAAATAAATGGGGGGAGCAAGGTCTGGGTATTGGTTATATGGGAAAGCCGAGAAAATAGCATAACTATATATCTAAAGCAGAGACTCAACAACACTGAAAACATGAAATAAAGCTAAAACCATGGAAGTTAATGTGCCTGTCATTAAATGGAGGTTGGTTGGGGAATGAGGGATGACTGCGCATGGGAGCACTGGTGATGAGAGTTGACACTGGTGGTGGAATAATAAGCTATCAGTAACTTTATAAATTACAGTTCTTTAAATAAAAAATAAAAGAAAAATTTATATTGTGTAGAGACATGTTAAATGGCAGTTGTCAAAGAATTATCAACAACAAATTCTCAAGTAGGTAATTTTAGGAAGATTCATCTGAAAGTTGAAGTGGGTTTCTCATAAAAATATTATTTGACAGAATCCCCAACGGAAGCTGAGAGACTTAGGTGCCCTGGACACATCTGAAGAGGGTGAGTCAGGGTTGCCAACTCCAACACCATTACTAAGGGCGCCTAAATGCAGTGAGTTTGAAACCAACTCCCCAAAGGAACTGAGAGACTGAAGTGCCTTTGGACACGCCTGAACAGGGCGAGTCCGGCTCGCCACCTCTAACGCCATTACTAAGGGTGCCTGAGCGCTATGGGTTTGAAACCAACTCCAACAGAGACTCCCCGAAGGAACCTAAGTGACTGAGGTGGCCTGGACACTCTTGAAAAGGGTGAGTCTGGGTCACCACTGCCAATGACATTACTAAGGCACCTGAGCACTGTGGGTTTGAAACCAATATCTCAACAAGTTGGGGCTAGAGGAGCGCAGCTGCTCTGCTTTGCAGCTGCATACCTCTTTGGCAAATGAACTTCACCATGCAACATAGGAAAACCACACAGCAAGTGTGACAATAGGGCAACAATGCAAGCCAACATCAGAATTATTAAATGAAGATGGCGGCTCTGATGACCTGAAAAATGCCAAACACCTAATTAACCTCTCAGATAAGGAGCTTATAGTAGAAATATGGAGAATGTTCATAGAACTCAAAGAAAGCATAGATTGAGCTGAACAGACCACAAAGACAGAAATCAGATAACTCCAGACTGAAATAACAGGACTGTACAACTAGGTAGATGAAATAAAAACCTCAATAGAAAGCCTCTCCAACAGAGTAATAGAAGCTGTAGAGATAATCAGTGAGCTGGAAAATGAGATACAGACAACTCCATACTGCAGAAGAGGTTGGAAAAGAACCTCAAAGCAAATGATCAGACAGTGGAAAAAATACTCAAAAAATGTGAGCAGATGAAAATTGAAGTCTTTAATAAATTCAACAGAAATAACATAAGAATAATTGGAGTCCCAGAAACACAGGAAGAAAATCTTCAGGAAGACTCAACAGTTAAAGATATCATTACTGAGAAACTCCCAGAGCTAAAGACAGCATGCAACCAAATCCTGCATGCCTGAAGAGTACAAGCTAAAAGAGACTCAAAGAAAAACACCCCAAGATACATCCTAGTCACAGTGATAAACCCCACAGATAAAAAAGACCCTAGTCTAGGCTTTGGCCTACGGTTGTACAACAACCAAGATCTCTAATTTCAGAGGTCAGACTGAGACAACTGCAACTGCGTAGAACTTTTGGAAACATAATGAAAGTCTCTATCCTAAGCTTCATCCTAGGATTGGTGCAAAAACCAAGACCACCAACTTCAGAAGACTGATTAAAACAACAGCGATGGAACAGAATTACTAGAACCGTTAAGAAAGACTCCATCCTAGGCTCCATCCTATAACCTGTGCACATAGCAAGATCTTTAGTTATAGAGGCCTAATTTTATCTTCCACGACTAAGTGGAAAATTTCCAGATATCACAGAAGGACGTAGGGAGAGTAAAAGTGCATGTACAGAGCCTGTAGTTATAACCATGACAGTATACTTCAAGAGCAGAGAAACCCTGTATCTCTTAGGCCAAGGGAATTCCCTTTCTAATCTTCCCAATATTTAATGTGCCTATGCAAAAAAAGTAGCACAAATTAATTTTTGTATTGTTACTGTTGCTTTTTTTTATTTACTTTGTTTTGTTTTTATTTTGGGATCGTGGCTATTATTTAGGTGTTGTCTTTATTGCTGTGGTGCTTTTTAATTTTTTGTTTGATTTTTTTGTATTGTTGTTATGTTTTTCTTCATTTTTCCATTTTTTTCTTAAATTGATATTTATAGTCTCTAGAAGGACTCCTCCCATTTTTGATTGTTTGATTTTTGCCCTCCCTTTTTTTTTCTTCAAACAGACGCACATAACTTGAACCATTTTGTTCTACCTCGTAAACTGAGGGGGAAATAGTGGAGGGTGTCAAGACCAAACAGTCGTATGAACACTGAGTAGAAATAAAAAATGATCAGACTTAAACAAATCCAAAGACAATGACAACAGAATTGATACCCAATCTACAATAAGCTAGACACAGAGGGGACCACTTATACTAGCAGGCTGCGGGGCAAAGAAGGGGGATAATATGGGATGCATGCTGGGAACAGGTGTGGAGTGAGGAAACATTGGTAGTGGAAATGCCCTTGATTCAATGTCACTATGTGCCCAAAATATTACTTTGAAAGATTTGTAATACACTTTGGTCAAAATAAAAATTATTTAAAAAAATTTCATTAGTTGGGACCAGAGTGATAGTACAATGGGAAGGACATTTGCCTCACTAATCTGTGTTTGATCCCTGGCATCCCACATGGACCCCCAAGCCAGCCAGGAATAATTTCTGAGCATAGAGCTAGATGTAATTCCTGAACACAGCTGAATATGACCCAAAAACCAAAGAGAACAATTCATTAGGGCATCCCATATGGTACACCAACCCTGCCAGGAGTGATTCCTGAATGCAGAGCCAGGAGTAACCTCTGACCACCACCGAGTGTGGCCAAAACAAAACAAAAACAGAAGTCAAACCTATTTTATAGCTTTGGTAAAATTTGATGCTTTTCTGCAGCAATTCTTTATTCAGTTCACTAGTAAAATTATGAATAACCAAATTAATTAATATGGACACCATATTTTACGTATTTTACACCTATTTTTCCCAGAGTCAATAACAGTGACAGATAGAACATGCAAAATAAGTACTGAGTTACTCACAGGTAATATATTATTTATTTATAATATTTATAAATATTTATAATAAATATTTTATTTATTTATGCTATTTTTGGGGGGGTTGGGTCACACCCAGCGGTGCTCAGAAATTGCTCTTGGCAGGCTCAGGGGACCATATGGGATGCCAGGATTCGAACCACCATCCGTCCTGGGTCGGCTGCATGCAAGACACATACGTGCAATGCCCTACTGCTTTGATATCTCTCTGGCCCCAGGTAATATTTTACATTAAAATACTATATTATACTCGCAAATACTAATTAGTTACTAGTATTTATTAGTTATAATGATATTCCTCTACTGCATACTATAGAACACTAATTTCTCAAATTTCATGTAGAATCATATCATTTTGTGGGGCCAGAGTGATAAGGCAGCGGTAGGGTGTTTGCCTTGTACGTGGCTGACCCGCAATGGATATCAGGCTCGATCTCCCTTGTCCCATATGTCCCTCAAGCCAGGAGCGATTTCTGAGCATATAGTCAGGAGTAACCCCCGAGCATCACCTGGTTTGGCCAAACAAACAAAAAAAAAAAGCAAAAATAAAAAAAAAGAATTGTATCATTTTGTCTACGTAGAAACTATTATTATTACTTTTGAAGCAATGCCCCACCTTTTTTTCAAGGAATACTTCTGGCTATGTGCTTAAGGATCACTCTTGGTGGTGAGTGGGGGCCATTTATGGTTCTAAGGATTGAACATGGGTCAGCCACTTGCAAGGCAAACACCTTACCTACTGCACTCTTTCATCAGTCCATTTATATAATTTTGACTAAAATTGTTGATACGTATCTGAAATATAATTTGACAGATTCTTTTTTTTTGGGGGGGGGGATGCAACCAGCAGTGCTAAGGGGTTATTTCTGGCTCTGTGTTCAGATCTACAGACAGTGCTTGAGGAACCATATGGGATGCAGGGATAGAATTTGGGTCACTGCATGCAAGGTGTTTACCCTTTCCTTTGTGTTATTTCTCTGGTTCCTCTGTTGTTATTTTTATAATTGGTTTAATTCCAACGTATCTCCAGTTATCTGGCTTTATATTTTCTAACTTTACTTTTAGGAATTTTCTGTCTTTTCTACATTGTCATTTATTTGGCTTCTACTTTCACAGTGTTTTCTGTGCTTCAGGTAGCAACCAGTGAGAGATTGTTCAACAAAAAGGCTGAACTCGTATGGGACTATTTGAGCAATAACAGGCTTTATAGTTCATCTATTCATTTTAGAATATTTTCACATTTATCTTTTGATGCTACATTAAATTTAGGTATTTTAGGGAAGTTGATATTAGAATACTTAAATATCCCTATAAAAGAGTGTAACATGATTATAAAAATAACCTTAAGGAAAAATACTTAGTTGACTAGGGTACAGAAAAGAAAAAAATACTTAGTTGACTAGGGTACAGAATAACTTTTAGGAAAGTTTCCTTAATTTTTGGGTATGTTATTGGTTTCCTCTCTGGTTATACTCAGGGGATATTCCTTTTTCTGTACTTAGAGTTGGTGACACGCAATAATGATGATGGAGATCAAACTGGGGTCAGCATTCAAAATGATTGCTTTACTCCCTATACTGTGTCTTAGCTCGCATAAAAGTTCCTTACTAAAAGTCCTGAAACTTTGTAGTGGAAACATGGCTATGGGCACATCGCACAAAGGCATTCCTCTCTCTGGATATATACTGATCATATTTCAAATATTGGGTGGAGAAACCCTGTATCTCTTAGGCAAAGGAAATTCCCTATCTAATTTCCCCAGTATTTAATGTGCCTTTGCAGAAAAAAAAGAAGCAGCACAAAATAATTTTTTATTTTGTTATTGTTGTTTTCATTTTTTTAGTGCTTTGTTTTATTTTTATCTCAGGACTGGTTATTGAGTGGTGGTTGTCTTTATTGCTGTGGCGCTTTTCAGATTTTTGTTTGATTTTTCTTTTGGTATTGTTGTTGTGCTTCTCTTCCTTTTTCCCTTTCTTCTCTCAAATTGATATTTATAGCCTCCAAAAGGACTCCACCATTTTTTTGCTTGTTCGATTTTTACCCCATTTTATTTTTTTCTTTTCTTCAAACAGAACCACATAACTTGAACCATCTTGTTCCGCCTCTCAAATTGAGGGGGAAATAATGGAGGGTATCAAGGCCAAACAGTTGTATGATCACTAAGTAGTAATAAAAATCGGACTTAAACATCAAATTCAACAGAATCTATACCCAATCTACAACAAGCTAGACACAGAGGGGACCACTTATACTAGCAGCTGGAGGGTAAGGGAGGGGGATATAGGATGCATGCTGGGAATGGGGGTGGAGGGAGGACAACTTTGGTGGTGGGAATTCTCCTGATTCATTGTCATTATGTACCTGAAATATTACTGTGAAATATTTGTAATCCACTTTGATCTAAATAAAAATTATTATTATAATAAAAAATAAAAATATTTTCATTCACTTTAATACCTTCAGTCATTGCTCACTCCTTTTTTCTTCCTGTATTCTCTGCCTTCTATTTTATATTTTGTACTATTTCTAAAACTAATTTCTTTCTTTTAAAATATGCTTTTCAAATTAACTGCTATTTTTAAAAGCTATTCAGGGTTACAGGGAAAAAAGTGAAGACACAGGGTCAAGCATATCACTGTTGACATCTTGCAGTACAACACATTTATTATTAGTTCCATACATTATATTTGTTCAAATTAATGTAGATATGCTAGTACCTATATCTCAGAATTTTCAGTAGATTTCATTCACATTTTACTTTTTCATTGATAGATGATTGATGTCAAATATTGACAAGCACTATTTATGCAGAATTTTTTACTGCTGTAAAAATCCACAGCACTTTGACTATATCTCCTGTCACTATTCATTCTTGAAAACCATTGATCCTTTTCACTTTAGCTTTAATTCTAACAAGTTATGTGTTGACTCAGACAATGTGTAGACTTTGCAGATTAGCTTATTTGGAAACTCCCTGGATGTCTTTTTGACTTGTCATTTACTTCCTATGCTAATATCTTTAAACCTTTCCCATTGATCTTCTTGGGAATAAATTTAAATGATTCCAAACTTTCACCTTCTCTACTGTGGCCTGCATCTGATTCATGGAAAATCCTGATATACAAATTTCCTTAAAACCAAATATCAGCTGATTATGTAGTTGGGGGTAATTTGTTCCTTATCCCGATTGAGAAGATTTACATATTTGCAATTTTTGTATTTGCCGAGTAAAAAATCAGACACAAGGAAAAAATAGAATACTTTCTGTCTCTACAGGTTTTTCTTTCCTTGAGGTGTTCTTTTTACTTGAGGTTGGGAAACAGTGTTTCCATGTCCCTATTTAAAACAATATTTAGTTTAAACTGTATTTGGTCATTGTGACTGAGGAGTCTATTAGAACTTGCCTTTTTGACTCTAACACACCTTAGTAAATCTCCTAAAGTACCTCTTTTTTGGAAGCATCTTATAGCCAATAACTAGAACATTTTGTTTCTTCAAATATTGAAATATTTATCAAGGATTTTTCTCCCTCCTCCCTTGTAATGCTAAAATATCACTCAAGGAGTGACACTACCATATGCTTCAGTCTGATCTTACCTGTATTTATCTGATTATAATTAGTTTTTAAAGATATAGACTAGTAGAAACAATGAAACAAAAGACATTTATTGCTTAATCTAAATCAAGTGTAAATATGAAAAATAAGCCTTTTTTTATAAGAGTAGTAAGACATAGACTTGTATAAGACATATAAGAATTTGATAACCATTTATTCTCCAAAAGTTTTCTCCTATGAAATTGCAGAAAAAATTAGTTGACTGAATTATCATAGTCACATAAATAGATTTTTAGATTTTCCTTAAATTGCTATGTGTGAAAGCATGACCTATTTTTCTCAAATTTGTGCTTCATCATGGGTATTTGCTCTATTTTATGTCATGCTATTTTCTTCCTTTCTTACTCCTCTACAGAAAACACTTCCAAAATCAACTCATTAAAAAGAAACTGTTCTGTGAATCTTAATCAAAGATTCATAGTTTGTATTCATCTAGTTTGCAACTCTGTGAATTGCCAATTTTTGTTGAATTATTTATATAAAAATGAATGCATTTTAACTGTTCTTTAATTGGCATCAACTAATAATATCTATTTGCCACTCGCCTTGTGGACATAAAAGATAATGGTCCTAAAATATTCAATTGGAATTTGTAATGCTGGCCTAGATAATCCTATTTTAGGAAAATTACTGATTTATGCCAGAAAATACTTCAGAAATATATTCATAAAATTGCATTAGACTTTTTCTTTTACCATTAACTTTTTTATCATTAATTTAATTCATGAGTTATAATCTATTTTGTTTTAAAGTTTTCTTTTTAACAACTGATAATAAAAAAATAAGCAGATACTCTCTAGCAGCAGAAGGAAAACTCAATAAATGTGCTCTGAAATAGCTTGCTATGATCAGAGAACTATATAGTCAAGCTGAGGGACTTTAATTCTTTGGTATAGGGTGGGAGGAGGTAGTATTTCTTAGCTGGATTAATTTGATTTGGTTTCTTAATTTTGATTTGATTTTATTTTTTTCAATCTTTTTAAAGTAAAGTGAAAAGTTTTATTGAAAGAGTTTTATTTAGATAAATGTGATGAAAGAGAGTTATCTATTTAAGGAAAAATACAGTCTTCTTCAGGAGAAAAAAGGCCTGATTTCATTTTCTTATCTGTAAAAAAGTAATGTTTCATGTTTCATAGAAGAGAGATGAGAATTAAATGAATTGATTTACTTAAGGGCTTCGCAGTGCCTGGGGTATGGAAAGTCCTGAGTTAATCAATGTGTGTTAGTATTTGAAAAATAATAGCTAAAAAAAATGAAGGCAAAATTAATACCATAGTCAATATTTTTTTACATGTGAGAAAACATTGAGTTTTATCTGGATTAATTTTTACACCAAAGTTTTTATACTAACTTGATTATCCTGAAATCAATCAATCAATCATGGGACATTGAAATTTCAGCTGACAAGATGATTTTTTTAAATCATATTAAAAGGGGTTTAGAAATTTAATTGATCAGGGTATTTAGTTTTTTCCTTAGGAGGAGAAAAATGTCTCATTGAACACAGGGCCTATTTATCAAAGAAATTATTCTAAAATCACTCCATAAACATGTGAATTTCTGAGGGTTCTGAAGTTTGTGGTTAGTGCACTTGACTTTCATAGATGGACTTGTAAACCCCAAGGACTGAAGAGCAGGGATTCTTTTCTGGGATCTAATGCTCTGATCTTTTGCTAACTTAAATTGCTTTCTTTGATTGGAAAAAAGTATTGTGAAAGTTATTAAAATTGCAATATGTTTTTAATGTTCATTTCCCCCTTTTTCACTTTTTTTTTAAATCTAGAAATGCAGACCACAGAGCAATTGTGTTCACATTCAGTGTCACAGTGAGAGAAAAAGTACGACTTGTTTTCCTAATTTTCTCCTCAACCAGATCCTGCTAATTAACTGTATTATTTCTATTTGTTTGTATCATAAAGTATAATTGATAGGGTCAATAACATCATGCATAAAGGTAACTGATGCCACAAATCCAATATTTTATCATAGTTCTGCATTAATTAATAGTAATACTTTGGCTCTGTTAGTCTTTACATTGACTAAAGCAAAATAATCATATTCATAGCAGTTAGGTATACAAATAAAATGAATTTATTTCAGAGGTGAGTAAAAACCAAATGTGAAACCAATTTTTTAATTACTTGCTATTTGGATATTCTAGCCTCATTCAGTAATGTAAATTTACTGTTAAAATATTCCAATGGCAAAACCATCATCCATATGCTCATTAAGTTAAATAAAATATGTAAAATGTCCTGTACTGTGTCTGGCACATAGAAGGGTTCATTAAATATTATACTCTTGCCTCCTTAAATTTTTATCTTTCAAAATGAGAATATTAAAATGTAATCAACTTCATTTTTTATTATAATGCAGAGAATTTGGCTTTGGAATCAAGAACTGAATGCTGCCTGATGATATAGATAGCTTTCTATTTGGGAAATTGAATAAACTCTACAAATTGCAAAGTACTACAATGTCTTGCAAGAGCAATTGACAGGCCACAGTGACACACAAAAGTTAATGTAGCTGACCCTACTCCATTGATGATCTTCTCTCTCTCCCTGCATCATAACTCTTAGAAAAACTTTTATTAAAAAAAATTTATAGGAATTATACTTTTATTTATTTATTTTTCTTTTTGGTTTTGGGCCACACCAGGCGATGCTCAGGGGTTACTCCTGGCTGTCTGCTCAGAAATAGCTCCTGGCAGGCACAGGGGACTATATGGGACACCGGGATTCGAACCAACCACCTTTGGTCCTGGATCGGCTGCTTGCAAGGCAAACACCGCTGTGCTATCTCTCCGGGCCCTAGGAATTATACTTTAATAATTGTTCATTGTGACAAAAACCTATCAATTTATTATATTCCAGTAGCAGAAGATAGTAAAATACAGTAATTTTCTAATGAATAATATAAGTGGTACAAGAGTTGGCAATTATATTTTTAATAACTAAATTTTATGGACTTCCATTAGAAAACTTAAGCACTTATTTCTGACTAGAATATTTCTAAAATGATTAATTTTCGGTATAAATTGGATTAATTATTATACTATTTATGCAAATGGATGCAGTCAAATAGGTTCTTTCATGGGAACTACTGAACTAGAAAATGACCTTTGTTGTTTTGGCTATACTTGTTGGTTCTCAGGGGTTATTCCTGGCTCTACATTCTGGGATTACTTCTGATAGTACAGGTGTTGGTGAGGGACCATATGGAGTGCTGAGGCTTGAACCTAGGTCAGCTGTGTGCAAGGCAAGCACCCACTTTACTATTTATCTCTTAGCCTTACATATATATAAGCATAAATGCCTTCTTGGAAGTGAAATGGGGTGTTCTTTTTTTTTTTATAAATGTAACCCAACTACAAACATGTTTGTAATCATAGTGCTTAATAAAGATATTATTAAAAAAGAAAAACAAACAAAAAAATCAATCATTTTAGAGTATTTAGCTTCTTTAAATTTCTTACCCTTTCACTGCCAGAAAAAATGAGGATATATTTATCATACTTCAAAATTCTTCTGTAATAAGGCAAGAGATTTTAATCATTAGGGAACGCTTTACATGTTTTTATTTTTTCAAATGTACACCTACTTGAGCATACAAACATGGAGTCTATACAGAGATAATATTAAAGTAATTTTAGTTAGAAATACACATAAGTTTTACTTTGTTCATTGATCTTTTATTTTTTTAAGAAGTAGATATGTAGTTATTTTCATTCTTATTAGGTTTGGATCCATACCCACCTGACTTGACTCCTGGCTTTTTACTCAGGGATCACTTCTAGTGAGGCCCAGACACTGATCTGAATATATGACACCAGCGATTGAACCAGATTCAGCCACATGGAAGGCCAGATGCTTAATCTTTCTCCTATTTCTCTACTTTAGGCATAGTCTTTTTTGCAATAATAAAAAAAGAATCAGTGGCAACTCTTTATTTATAATCTTTGTTTATATCTTTTAACATAACATTGAAGAGTTCTATCTACTTCACTCATATTGTCTTACACTGATAGCAGTCCTATATTCTGAATATACCAATTAAGATGTTGATACTAAATTTTTAAAATTTCCTTTCTTGCCTCTGCATACTTGTACTGCTTTCTTCTACATTGTTAATTCTCTTCCTTTCTCATGTTGCTAAATCCTGTGCCTTTTGTAACTATTAGAGAATAGTTTATATTTAGTACTTTAATTATATTTAGAATTTTAATTTTATTATACTTAATAGATCATATATTATATTACTCTCTTTTAGACAGTAAACTACTTAAGAACAAAAACTATTTAAGAGCAGATATGTCCAATTTTTTCTCTATCCTTACCATTTTTGATGCTGCTTGGTTCAAAAAGCCTTGACTGGAATAAAAGCTCAGAACAAAACCAGACAACAGAGACTGTGTGTGCAGCCTTTCATCCTTACCCAGAATAGCACCAGCAACACAACTGAGACTCTGGTAACTTTTTTTTTTTTTTTTTTTTTGGTTTTTGGGCCACACCCGTTTGACGCTCAGGGGTTACTCCTGGCTATGTGCTCAGAAATCCCCCCTGGCTTGGGGGGGACCATATGGGACGCCGGGGGATTGAACCCGCGGTCCTTCGTTGGCTAGCGCTTGCAAGGCAGACACCTTACCTCCAGCGCCACCTACCCGGCCCCGACTCTGGTAACTTTTATGAAGCTCTGCTTACAGACAAAAGAACTGTATTAATGAAAGTACTATACAAGTAGGAAATATCAATTGTCCACTTTTGGCATTACACACATGTCAGAATATCTATAGATACACAAGAAATAAGGATGAGGAATTCAAAACTGGGGAAAATTTTACAGAGACTTTCATTATAAAAGAAACAAAAATCAAATTGTCCATTCTGCAGGTAGTGCATATGGAAGAGTCCCCACTAAAGATTTAACCAGGGTATAACCCAAATATTTATAAATGAGCAAATATAGAAATCACACCCAGCATCCTATTAGATTGCAATGTCATGAAGGTAAAATTTAACCCCATAAAGAAAATGCAAAAAAACGGCAGCATTTAAAACAGAACAATAAGCTGCTAAATAGCAACTGGATAAGAGAGAAAATCATGGAAGAAATAAGCATCCCAGAAAATAAAGAGAATGAAGATATATGCTGTCAACATTTATAGGAAAAATAAATGCTATTCAAAGAGGGAAAGTAATGCCTCCATTCAGAATGAAGAAAACACTCAAATCAATGACTTAAACATTTTCTAAAATACCTGAAGGAGCAACATCAAGTGAAACACAAAGCTAATAGAAGGAAGGAAATATTGACAACTAGAGCAAAAGAGCAAAACTCAGTAATACATAAATCAAGGGGGGAAAGCAGTGGTACAAGAGGTGTAGGGTGTCTGCCTTGCACGTGCTAACCGAGGACAGACCACAGTTCTGTCCCCAGCATCCCATATGGTCCCCCATGCCAGGAGTGATTTCTGAGAGCATAGCCAGGAGTAACCCCTGATTGTCACCGGGTGTGGCCAAAATAAAAAACAAATAAAAATAAAAATAAAAAGAATAAATCAGGACAGATTCAATGAAACCAAGATTTGGTTCTTCAAAAGAATTAACACAAAAGACAAACCTTTACCTAGACTCATGTGGGACAAATAGAATGTCCAAAATGAATCCAGTTATTGAGAAAAGGACAGAGATTACAACCGAAAGTCAAACTCTCACAGGAAATAGCTATAAACCACTATGAACTGTTAAGCTCGAGAATCTAGAAGAAATGGACCTTCACCAGGAGTCATGTATTCAAAAAGTGAGTAAGAAAACAAGAACAGACCAATCACCAGTGATGAATCAGAAATGCTAAAGATAAATTTCCTCAAGAATATAACTCTGGCCTAGTAGATTCACTGGTAAAGTTTACAAACTCTTCTTCCACAGACTTCATACATGGTTTTCTTCTCAACTCTTCAAATATAGAGAAGAAGCAGAAATCCTTTGAATTACTTCTATGAAGTCAATAGAACACTAATAGCCAAACAGATAGAGCTAGTAAGAAAAAAGAACTCAGATAATATCCCTGATGTTGATTAATAGAACGATTCTCAACATCAGTTGGAATGATAGAGCAGCAGGTTGAGCACTTGACTTTACATGTCCAAGCAGGATATATTGAACCAACGGAAAATATGTCTGAAACCTGGAAAAAAGAGTGTCTTTTTGGCAGAGTGATAGTGCAGCAGGTACAGGGTTATGCAATTCATGTGGCCTACACCAATTTGATCTCTGTCACTACATAAGTTAAACTGAGCACCACCAATGTGATCCTTGAGTACAAAGTTTGGAGTAAGCCGTGAATAACCAACCTGAACTACAAACCAGCCCACAAAATCATCTAGCTAAACATAACTTTCCATAGAAAGTTTTTGATGGAAGAAAGCAGCCCTTTCCTCAGATTCTGAGACAGATATTTATGCATGCTTTTTTCCCACATCAACCATGAAAAACATTTGCTGCACAGTCTATATTCAAGATGTGGAAGTTGTGTCCATGAGTTTTCTTGCATAAACTGAGTGTGAATTAGAAGAGGCTGTGTTTATATGGTGTGTGAATAGAAGAGACTTTTGACAGAATTGCTAGTCCAATGTCTTATGGAATACAGGCTAGGATTAACAGTTAGCTTTAAAAAAAAAAAAGAAGTCATTACATCAGGTTATCTGAAGCAAAAATTGCAAAATGTATTAAGGCCAAACATTTACTCTGAGCTCTACCACACAATAGACATGTGAAGAAAGGCTAGAGGATAGAATCATGGCGTCTATTCTTACAAAATTACTTGGCAACTTCACAAAATTCATCAGCCAGGGCCAAGGTACACCATAGAGAATAGGGACCAAGACAATAATTATCCATCAACTCACTATAGTGAGGACACCAATAATAAGATTGGAAACAACCTTTGTTGCTGGGATATGGTGACAAGTCAACTCTCACCCAATGCTAGTGGAATTTTGTTCAAATGAACCCAATGGAAAGCAAAGTAAAAGACTGAGTAGAAGATTCAGAGAGATAGGGCAGTGGGTAGAGTGATTGCTTTCATTGCAGTCAACCTTACATTGATGCCTGGCATCCCACAGGTCTCACCAGACCCCTAGGAATGATTTTGCATGGCAATATTTTATTGAACATTGTAATATGAAGTAGCATATGCAATCTGAAATAAAAATACAAAAAAAAGCTTCTTCTCTGAATTTTTACTTGTAAAGTAGCCCAGCAAGGTGGGCACTAGGACAGGGACCCAAGGGACACCACACATTACATGCAGGACTTGCTATGTAGAGGGTGCCTTTCCTGACTAGTGAGAATTTGACATTGGCAGCCATGGACAAGAGTGCAGGGTTTTGTGCATCTAGGATTTTGGAGGTTGCAGCAGTCCAGTGGCACAGTGGAGTCAGAGGTTTTCCACATAGGCACACCCACAATGAGGGTAGTAGTGGCTGACACCAGTCTAATGATCAGGGGCTGAAATCCAGGTACAGGCAGGGCACATCCCCAGGAAGGCTTCTTAGATCCTCTTCTCTCACCTGATTTGGAGAATTTCCCATAGGCACAAAAGGCAAGAATCCTAATAGCTGGAGGCAGGTGCCTGATTCTGAGTGTCTGTTGTGAAAATAGCAATGGGGAGAACGATGCCACAATGCAGGTTTTACTGGGGAGACTTCCCAAGTTGTTGCAACAGGGTACTTTGCTGGGAGAGACTTCCCTCAGTGCACTTGGATAGGAGAAATTTAGATTGGCATCAGCTAGCTAAGTACTATTGTCATCAATTATGTGTTGCTTGCAGGGCTCCAAGTGGCAGAATGTCCTCTGGGTCTTATGTGAACTTTCCATTGGGTGAGTGTAATGGTTTTTCCCAGGTCCCTTCTGCCCACCCTGGGCTGGTGAGAATTCTCAATGTCAAGTCGCTGGGATGAGGACTATTGCTTGGGCATAGGGTTAGAGGGTCCCTGGGCATCAGTGTATTCCAGAGGCTGCATGGTGAATCTCTACAGGTTTCCCAGGTACCTCACTTGTCTCCAGTGAGCTGGATGTAGGGGGCAGGTTTCCAAGAGGAACTGAAATGGAAAGAGAAAATAGAGCTCTTGTGTTGTAATCAAAGCAACTTGAAAATGCAGAGAAAAACCACATGAAATTAAGCTACAGGTCAGAATTTAATGAATAAGTGTATACTGATCACAATTGATTGAAAAAAATTAATTTTCATCATCTCAAAGTCTTTCTCAATGATCTATGTCTCTGCAGATAGATTATTTTACCCCGTATTAGAAAAAAGAGATAGTATGGCAAAAATATCTAGAGACATTAGAGTTGAGGGTGAGGAGGACCAGTCCATGTTAGGAATCTTCCCACAAATAGCAGTTAGGGGATGAGAAAGGATAAGTATGACAATGAGAGTTTGAAATGATTACTCTGGACAAGAATTGAGTGCTGAAAAGGAGATAAAATGAATGGCATAAAAACCCTCAGTAATAATATTACAAACCACCATTTGTAATTTAAATGGGGGGTTAGGAAGAAGGAAGTTTTGGGTGTTGGGTGTGTGTGTTAGTGGTGTGTGTGTGTGTGGTGGTTTTACTGTGAGCGAAAGATAGA
Organism: Suncus etruscus; assembly: GCF_024139225.1. Taxonomy (NCBI): domain Eukaryota; kingdom Metazoa; phylum Chordata; class Mammalia; order Eulipotyphla; family Soricidae; genus Suncus; species Suncus etruscus. The sequence goes on along the minus strand of NC_064848.1, from coordinate 95,902,265 downwards.
CAGAGGGGGGCGGGAGAGAAGAAAAATTATCTGCTCCATAGGCAGCAGTGGGTAACAGAAGGAATTTAATTTAAATTGTATTAAAAGACAAAGTAAAAGGTCTACTTTAAGACAAGACATGTTATGATAGTTCTCAGTGTAATTATTTCTGTGACTGCACTAAAACGTCCCTTGTGAGTGGCTTCATGTCGGAGCTGGACCCTCCAGTCTTCCTCCATTTGTCTCTGAGAATCATTACACAAATGTTTTTATTTTTCTCAAAACCCATAGATGAGGGAGACCATTCTAATGTTTATCTATCTCCCTCTGACTTATTTCACTCAGGATAATAGATTCCATATACATCCATGTATAGGTAAATTTCATGATTTTCATCTCTTCTGATGGCTGCATAATATTCCATTGTATATATGGTACCCAGTTTCTTTAACCACTCATCTATTGAGGGGCATCTAGGCTGTTTCCAGAGTCTGGCTATTGTAAATAACGCTGCTATAAATATAGGTGTGAGAAAGGGATTTTTGTATTGTATGTTTGTGTTCCTAGGATATATCCCTAGGAGTGGTATAGCTGGATTGTGATGGGAGCTCAACTTCCAGCTTTTGGAGGAAATCTCCATATCGCTTTCCATAAAGGTTGGACCAGAAGGCATTCCACCAGCAGTGAATAAGAGTTCCTTTCTCTCCACATCACCGCCAGCAACTGGTTTGTTCTCATTTTTCCTGATGTGCTCCAATCTCTGTGGCTTGAGATGGTACCTCATAGTTGGGTTTTTTGATTTGCATCTCCCTGATTGATTAGTGATGGTGGAATCATTTTTTCATGTGCCTTTTAAACCATTTGTATTTCTTTTTTGTCAAAGTGTCTGTTCTCACCCCATTTTTCTGATGGGGTTTAGATTTTTTTTCTTTTTAAGTTCTGTCAGGTGCATTGTATAGTTTGGATATTAACCCCTTATCTGATGGGTTATTGGGTGAATAGATTCTCCCACTCAGTGTGACTGAATGAGGGAAGTAGAAAGCCTGTCTAGAGTACAGGCCTGGTGGAGGGGTGAGGCGGAAGCAAGGACACTTGGGATATTGGTCATGGGGATGTTGCACTGGTGAAGGACTTTATATATATGTATATATATATATATAATATATACAATTTTATATAGATTAAAAAATAATAAAAAAAAAGGAAAAGGTGCCTCCCAATTCTGGTACCACAGGCTGCGTTCTTTACCACCGACTGTATAGAAAGAGAAGGTACAGTGAAATGAACTCCATATAAACCTCAACACAGGCCCATTGCCTGGTTGTATTGTGAATGGGGGGACAAAAAAAAAAAAAAAACAGAAGACAAGTACAGTAAACAGACACAGGAGAACTCTTACAGAAAATGGCACAAATCCCATGACAGCCATCTCTTTCAGCGTCATAAGCTAAATGCACCAAATAAGAAACACATGGCAAGAAGAATAAAAAATACTGAATCCAATTTTCTGCTTCCTACTAGATACACATCTGAGTAGTCAGAACAGACTCAAAGTAAAGGTTGTAGTATAATCATTCAGACAAGTAACTCTCTTACAAAGCATAGCCTGGGGTGGCCATACTAATATCAGATGGCTCCAAGGACTTTATACTTAAACAGGTTATAAGGAACAGAGATGAGCTTTTCTTACTGGTCAAAGGATGTCCACACCAAAAAGAAATCATTAGGGAACTAACACAGCCTAATACTTGGAAGACAGGCTGGCATTGCTTTACTGGGCTTTGCTCTGGGCCCGAAGAGATTTTAATCTTCATGAGCCTCATATATTTCTCCTTCCCCTCTTCTCATGTCTTCTGATCTATTAAGATCTTAGAAACAGTGTCAGATCTTATAAATGTATATGTGTGGGCCTCTTTTGGGAAAGCAATGCCTATACTGCTTACCATGTATTTTCCTCTGCTTTGTCTAATCTGGGAAAGGCAGAAACTTTTGTGAGACTTCCAATACAAAGAGGAACTTCACACCTGGAGTCCACAGCTAACTCTTATTGGAGTGATGAGAGCCTGAATATTGAGAATGAGCCTGAAGTCAATAAACACTGAGTCCTGAGAGATTCCTGGAGGAGAATGGAGTATATTGTGCACAGGAGAGTTCAGTGGGTTGATAGGGCTACATTTCTCAGATCTGACACTGTTTCTAAATTCTTAGTAGATCAGAACAGAAACAAATTAGACAAGTTTGCCTTTTATACTGTACTCATAATTTAATTCAGCACAAGCAACATTTTGGGTGGGGTAATCGTATTACCTAACGGTGTTCAGAGCAAGCATCCTACTTGCTCCACCGTCTCTCTGGCACCTCTTTTTTCCAAATAGGCATGTGCTTTGGATTCCCTGGCTGCTTCTTGACACTCCTGTCTTTAGAAGAATTTGGCTCCTGCCTTATTGCAGGAAGCTTGGTCTGTGCCATTGTCCTTCATGAGCATATCATGCAAATGATAAGCTAAATGATCCCTAAAACTGGGTGATAAGGGTAGAGTCTCTTCCACCTGAGAACCATTATCTCAGCATTTGCATCCTTGAAATAAAGCTGCCACATTTCTTCCAAACTACAGAAACAGGCCAGACAAGGGTTTCAGCTAATGGGCCCAAGGAAGGTACCAATCAATAATCAGACAATCGGAAAATTTCAGCCCCCAGTCTTCAAGTGCTCTCCTTGAAATAATAAAAGGAGCATAAATAATTTACTTACACTGTCTTAATACAATACAAAGAGTCTTAATAGACCTCAGTGATGATTATGGCAATTTTTGAATATCTAGTAATAAAGACATAAATTCAAAGTATCGAAATAACCAAGAAATCAACTTATAGTGCTAAACCTAAATTGAGCTAAAAGCAAGTAGAAAAGGAATTCATTATAAACTAAACATATCACAAACAAATAGCAGTTGGTTAGACTTTAACAATGCCATACCAATTCTATCTTGACTTTTATATACACACACACATAAACATATGCACACATGCACACATTTCCATGTGGAATGCTGGGAAAAGAGCTGGTTCAGCAGCATGCCAGGCCTTGTAGAGGTGTGGGCTATTCTCGGGCCCCCAAGAGAAAAATTATTAATCAGAGGATCCCACTCCTCTGTGCCCCATAGAGAAAAAATAGAAGTAGACAATATGAAAAATAATAAAAGTCCATGACCTGGGCTTGCTAGACTCAGGCAGTCTGAGTGGGGGTGGACAGTTATGCTGGTGTGGCATGAAGAGGCTAAGTAGCAATGAAAGCACAATGCTGGAGAGGAATGTGAACTTTAGTGATGGGAAGGTACAGTTGCTTTGATAGTTACTGGCTTTCTGAACTCCAAAACAAAATGTCACCCAAACTAAGTAGGTATTTCAAGAACAATGTAATGCTTACTGTCTAGGTGACAGAAAATGTTTCACAAATATAGATTCAATTTTCAAAGCTTGATTTGCTTCTTTTGGTGTATATTGGTAGTGAGTTATATTGTCTTATTGGATCTAGTGTGTTAGATATTTTTTCTTCAAGCAAATATGATACACTTTCTTTAGTTTTCCATATTTCTTGTAATTGACTAGTTTTTATCACTGTGTAATTTAAATGCTAATTTATTGGCTAATGGAAAATAACCATGATGTTCTCACTGGAGAGAGTTACAGAATCATTAGATAATTCTTGTTTTTCCACCTGGTGTGTGTTTCACTATCTTCCTGAACTGTGTCTTATAAAATGAGTGCTCTGACAAGCGTTTTTATGCTGCATCTTTATATGATTTTGGTCATAGCTTGATAATTAGTGATAAAAACAAGGACTCCCAGCCCACAATGCTTTAATTCTTATGCATTGCTAATGTGTCAAGTAGCAATGACTTAGATACTAACTTCTTAGAGCAATTCATTAATATATTTGCTACTTTACTTTGACCATGGAATATGAAAATGAAGAGAAGCTGAACTGAGTCAAAAGAAACTGTAACCCTGCATAGTTTAAATGCAGAATTGGAATGGACTCAGAATGGCAGAAAACTTCTGGAAACTATGGAACTAGAGAGATAATACAGTGAATAAGGTACTTGCCTGGCATAATGCTAACTCAGGTCCAAAACCCTGCTTTCCATAGGGTCCCTCAGCTGTGCAAGGAATGATCCCTGAGCTCAGATCCAGGGATAAGAACTGAACACAGCAAGGGGGGGCACCAAACAAAAAGATGAAAATAAGTAACCGAATATGAGAGTAGTCTTCTAAGAGGTGGCACAATATCAAAGGGTCATTGTTGGATTACTGGGTCCTATCCTACACAGTATTCTTTCTCCACCCTAGGATGAGATCTGGTGATTGGATTATTGAGTCTCTTCTCCTTACTTCGTATTCTTCTTCCATCCTCCTAGGGTGTGGTCTGATTTTGCTAAAAAACAAAACAAAACAAAAAAAACAGATTTCAGGAAGGCAGTTGCTCATTCTTCAGTCTTCCTTCACTAAAGCTACTTTCCTTCTTAGGAGTGCCGGCTTGTGTGGTGGGATTCCTGGTTTACGTGTTAGAATTCCTGAATCCTTCTTGCACAGTTACACTGTGTGGGCTATTTTGTATGTTGTCCTTTGCTTCCAGATCCATGTCTCTCCAGGTTCTAGTTTTGAAGCTGAGGTTTATATCACAGATCATAACATGGTTCCTGCCTTTCAATGTTTGAAGACTAAAACAGATGCTTATGTAGAGAAAAGAAAACAAGAGCAGAGCAAGTAAAATGGTAGAATGTATTGAAGACATAAATGATCTTGAAGACTTGATCATGCTAGCCTTTTTTTCTTTTTTCAGAAACAGGGACAAAATTTTGGTTATTGGATAGGAGGTCTTATTCATCATTCAATTAATGTGATGAAGTGACTCGAACCTAGATATTTGACAAATGTGAAGATGTAGACTCTCTTGGTAATAATGAGAAATGAAAGGTCTTAGATATTTTTGTTCAGAAAAAGCTCCACTAGTTAGAATTCAGGAAATTAAAAGAACAAGATTTTTGTTTGTTTGTTTGTTTGTTTTTGGGTCACACCGTTTGTGCTCAGGGGTTACTCCTGGCTCTATGCTCAGAAATCGTTCCTGGCAGGCTCGGGGGACCATATGGGATGCCGGGATTTGAACCACTGTCCTCCTGCATCTAAGACAAACACCTTACCATTGTGCTATCTCTCCGGCCCCAGAACAAGAATTTTTGCTGGCTCAAATGAGAGCTTACCATTTCTCAGATGCAGAGCCCAGACAGAAGCTATCCATTTGAACAAGCTATTGGAACTAGCTTTCTCAGTGAGCAAAGGTTCACGTCCAGACATGGAATGTTCCCACATCCACTTCTCATCTCCTTATAGATCACACAAGACAGGAATGATGAAACTAAGTACCTGAACACTAAACATATTCTTTCTGGTTTTCCTCAAAATAATTTTTTTCCAGATGTTCCTCTTGTTCTAAGAAATACTATGTTATCAGTAAAGTTATCACTAACTGAAGTCCTTGTACATGATCCAGCAAACAGTCAGAAGGCACTGAATTTATCTGATGTGTTGGAGGCAAATATTTTTTCCCATTTAGTTTAATGTCTTTTAGTATTCTCCTGTATCTCTTTTGCTATGCAGAAACTCTTTAGTTTGATGCAGTTCCCTTTGTTTCTTCTTAATTCTGTTGTCTATTCCAGTAATACCAAAATCATTGAATATACCTGTGGGGCCCAGGTCTTGCAACATTCTGCCTATATTTTCCTCAAAGTACTTTACAGTTTCTGATCAGATCTCTAGGTCTTTGATCTACATTGAATTGGATTTTGAGATATGGATCCAACTTTCATTTTTTATATGTAGTAGTGATTTTGTTTTTCCCAGCACCATTTGTTGAAGAGACTATGTATACTTCATTTCATAGTCAGTTTATCTAAAAGTGACTCTCCCCTTCTCTATATATGCATCTGTATGAATATACATATATATATATATACATACGCAAAATAAGGTTTTGTCTTTGAGTATTAGATTTTTGTCCATGAGTCAGAGAGCTTATCTTTAATTCTATGCCATATAGTTTTGATGATTATAGCTTTATATTATAGCTTCAAATTAGGTAATGTGATATATCTCAATATCTTATTTTACAATATGGCTTTGTCTACTATGTGTGTGAGTTGTGTTAATGTGTATGTGAGTGTGTGTGTGTGTGTGTGTGTGAGTGTGAGCATCACTGGTGTCATGCAGAACATTGCTGAAGGCAAGACACTGCTCAAAGGACCAATGCACAGGAGGCCCCTGCCAAGTGTCTGCACAGCCCCTGCCTTATACAAACTCTAACCAGTCCCTGCACAGCCCCTGACAGGACCTTTGCACTGCAGATGTACCAAGACCTAAGGAGGAGTCCTCAGAGCTCTAGTGACAGCTGAGCTTGATTCTAGCCAGTGGCACCAAGGAAGAGGCTCCACTAGAAGGGTGCAGTCTCGGTGAGTGCTGGAATTTAGGAGCCTACATAGGGCTGGGAAGTGAAGGCCCTGACAAGAGGGATGCAACACCAAAGAAGAGATAGCAGTGGGTGTGAGAGACTGGCAAGCAGCACCATCTGTCACCACTACCCACACACTCAGCTCCCAGCCCCCAACTTCCCTGATCCCTGTGGCTTCCCCACCCACCTTTTCCCCCACCCAACCCTCTTACTGCTCTTCCCTAGTCCTCTCCTCAAGCACTTCCCCAACTCTCTTCCCTTTCCTGTGCCTCAGGAGCAGACAGAATGGGTAGAGGGTAACCACAGGGTAACTGAAAATTTTGAATCTCTTTCTCTTGAAGGGAGCACCTGTAAAAGCCCCAAAATTTTAGACCTATGCTGAGGGCAGGGAATAGTCCCTAGTGCCTCTGTCACCTGCCCAGTCTTGGCCTGGGACAGCACACTCAGGCTGGGCCAGATCACCTAGGGAAGGAAGGACACCTTGGAGAAAAGGACACCCGAGGGGAAGGGATAAGACACCTATGGACAGAAGGACACCCAGGGAAGAAAAGAAAAGAGTGCCCAGCACTGGCTGTCTGCCGGTCTCTTGGCCACTGAATTAAGGGAACGCTGTCAGAAATCTTTGTCAGTACCTGGCTTGCAGACCCACCTTCTCTGTTCTCTGGAGCAGGAGGTAATGTGGAGATCCATCAGAAAGCAGAATCCTGAGGTTCAGCACCCCCAGAGTGGGAAGCTGGCCTCACTTTCCTTCCCCAAGGACCCCTGATTCTCTGAGCCCAGGTGCCCATGGAACTGGCTCCACTCAAGGAAGGAGGGTGATGGGCTAAGAATGGAGTTCACTGCTGCTGTCCTCCACATTGTTGGGCATTGTTGGGTCGTCCCCAAGGTCATGACTACACCAGATTCAGTGACAAGACCTGACCAGGGTCTGGATGTTGCCTCCAATGACCCTTCTCACCTGCTAAACAGGACTTAATGCAGCTCCAGAGGGGTTCCCCAGCGCCCTCATCAGACAGGCAGGAGACTCTAGGCAGGTCACCAGCAGGGGGTGCCATTAGCTTCCTAGTCCAGGCAGCACAGCCCCCTCCAGTCCTCCATCAAGAACATTAGTAAGGGAGAATGCAGATGAGTTCTTGGTGCCAATTAGCGCCCTCCACTACCTGCGAGACCATAGTGGTGCCTGGGTGCTCTGGGGTACAAGCATCAAACTCCCAGGGGGCAGTGAAAGGCACATATCCAAAGTGTCTGCAATAATGCCCCAGCCTTTCCCTGGGGTACAGGCCAGCAGGAGAGGTGATTTGAGCTCCTTCCTGTCCTTCCCAGTGCCCTCTCAGCCTCGTCCTAAGATGCCAACATCGTCCAATGGGACACTTTCTGGGAAAGTCACACCTACTGCTGATGGTCTCCTAGGCCTTTGTCTTATCCACAGGGAAGAAAGTCACTGAACTAGGGAGCATGAGGTACTTAGGAATCACCTCATGGCTGTACACTTGGATCACTGAAGCTGTTTCCTTAGAAAAAGAAAGTTCTTCCATGTGGATCTTGACTTCCCTTGGGGTAGAGGAAAAGAAAGGAGATGAAAGAGATTGGATCCGCAGAGGGCAACATATTGATCACAGACACCACATGTGCAGCACCCACTGTGCTGCGAATGAGCCCTGACCCCAGCCAGGTGTGGCCCAGGAACACACAGATAAGTCAGCTCTCCCCTGAGCCCAGCAGGGTGTCCATGGTGGTTCTGCACTGCAGGGCAGGGCCTCAGTGCCACGACCACGGGCATTAGCTTTGAGGTATCAGGTTCAGTTGCAAAGAGTGTACCCCAATAAAGAAGAGATGAATAGAAATTAGTTCTTGGGATGGTGGAGAGAGAGAGGTGGGGGTAAGAAGAGAGAGAGACAAAGAGACCAGAGGTTAAGGAGCTGGCTAAGGTTCCCTGACACCACATGGTTCCCTAGCACTGCCACGGGTTTCTAGGCATCCTCCCCACTTAGGTCTGTCCCCAGCAGCACCAGCCACAGCCCAGGGACCTCCTGTTCAGGCCTCAGGATGCTTTCTTATCCCATGAAGTCTCAGGGCCTCTCTGAGGCTACTGGCAGGCTAGGGCAGGCCACAAAACTAGAGACACTACTCCGGATGGCTAAAAGGCCTGATAGCCAAACACAACAGAGGCAGGGAGAAGGTATTGGAGAGGCGCAGCAGAGCAAGGCAGGCACAGACCAGGGAAGAATGAGCAGAACAAGGCGCTTGTGTCCAGGGTTATGGGAGTGATGGGGGCAGAATTGGCCCTGGCAGTGCAGGGTGGATACAACCCCAGCAGCAGCTGCTTTCAGGCCTGTGGGGCCTGAGGTCTCTCCTCTTGCCTGCAGCCCAGACTTTATCAGATAATCCAGGCTTATCTTTGAGACTTCCCCAGGAGAGAGCCCCTGCTCCCTGCCTCATCCAGCAATTCCTACCACTCCTTCCTGCCCCAGAAAGGCTGGGACTCCATTGAAAGATCATTCTATTTGGGTAGGACCGCACTGCACCCTTGGGCCACTCAGCCTATCCTAGCTGTCACCCCCCCTTGCACCCACAGAGAGTTGCTGGCCTACCCCTCACTGCCCCCACCCAAGACAGAAGCAGGATACTCTGTATCAACTCATATTGTGGGAGTCTCAGAGTGTCCCCCATGCCTGTGGTGGCTCCTGGATTGCAAGTCACACACCCCTCACACACCGCTGTACCACTCTGGCTCAGAGCAGACCCCATGCTAAGTGTCAGGAGGGCAGCATCTCCTCCAGTCCACAGCTCTCTCTTTTCTTCTGGGTTTACAAGCCCAGTTTGGGGCTATTATAGCCAGGAAGGAAAATCAAGAGAGATTCTGAACAAGTACAGCAGGAAGGGTGGTTTGAAGGAGTTGGAGAGACAGACAATGAAGAAGAAATGAAGATGGGGGAGTGAGGGCATGCATGGAGATGTGTGTACAGTGTGAGTGCTAGAGGAAGGGTGAGGGTGCAGGAGGGGTGAGTTTCAGGGACTGCTGAGCTCAGGGAGGGGCCAGAGTCTGAGAATGGTGAGTGTTATAGAAAGGATGCAAGTTAGGGAAGAGGTGAAGGTCAAGTGAGGGTTTGAGTGTCAGGAGGGGTTTCAGGGAGGGTTGAGTTTGGGGTTAGTGACACAGGGATGGTGAGTGTTGGGAAGTGACATTTCATGCAAGTGTGCTATGATAAGATGGCCACTTTCAGCCCTCCAAAGGCATATTTTTACATTTTTGGGCCACACCCAGCAATGCTCAGGGGTTGCTCCTGGCTCTTAGATAAGAAATCACTCTTGGCAGCGTCGGGGGACCATATGGGAATGTGGGTGTCAGGGTTATGGCAAAGATATGACCCACAGCAGTCATGAAGCTTTAGGAGTGTTCTAGCTTATTATAAGGCCCTATCCACCATGTATGGCTTCTAAGCAAAACAGCCTCTGCATCCATGCTGTCTCTGATCTCACTGCTGAGTGCTTCCTGCTGCTTCTCTTCTTCTTCTCCACCTGAGGCAACCCCTTTCTTACCAACTACAGATCCTGCCATCCAGGTAAGATAGAAGGAAGTTGGGGGAGGGGTTAAAATTCCCCTCTGTCCTTGTCTCCCTGCCAGGCCTGTGCCCAGATCAAGTGGCACAAAGTAGAAGGCTCCTTGTCCCCAAAGTGGGTCAGGGCACAGCCCACCTGTGGATCCCCAGGACCCCTTTGAAGTCAAGGGCTCCTATGAGAGAGAAGCAGAGAACATCAAAGGTGGAGACACCACGCAAAGCCACATCATCGTGCAGGGTAGAGCTGGGCTGTCACCCCTTGCCTGAACCATGTCACTCAACAAGCCCACCCCAAAGTCAGGGAGGAGGGCCCTCTTACTTATATCCTCCATATTTCTTCTCTAAACTCCATATCTAAGAGACTAACTATGTGGTTTGCCGCTTTCGGGTCATCAGAGTTGCCATCTTCATTTCTGTGCCTGGTCTTGGCCTGTGTTGTTTCCGCATTGCCAGGCTTGTAGTGTGAATTTTTCTATGTGTTGTGGTTGTGCTCTTGGCTAGAAGATGTGGGAGGGCAGAAAGTGACATGGAGCATCATGCTCCTCTGGCTCCACCCTTTGTGAGCTTGACTGCTCATCTCCAAAGAATCACCCTCAGAGAACTATGAGTATGTTTATCGTATTTTCTTTTCAATTTCAGGTAGGTTCACCATGATACCATATGCTCATGTGTTTAGATTGCTTTTAGGAAAGGAACCCTGGATTTTCAAGACCCACTAGACAATATTTCATGGTGTAGACTTCCCTTGCAGATCTCATTATCATAATCACTTAGTTTTCTAGACTTGAAATTATAATTGTTTTTTAAGAATGCTCTATACACAGTCTAATGCACAAAGCATTTTTCAGTAAAGTTTATCCTCACTAATCATGATTGGCTTAGAAAATGAAAAACATTTACATCTGACTTGCTGGCTTTATATTTTTTAAGTGTTCTGTCCCATTTCACTTGGGTCAGCTTTCAAATATAAACCATGAATCAATACCCAGTGTCTGAGTGTGTGTGTGTGTGTGTGTGTGGTGTGTGTGTGTGTGCGTGTGTGTGTTGGCCACCACTAATGTCTGTCTAATGCCTATCTGTAATATGCATAATGTTTGTTTATGTTGTTTACTTCCCTTCCCCGTTATATATAACTCTCCTTTCCCACTTCAGTTACCACCACTTACATTTCTAGCCTTTTACTCTCACTTCCATCTTGTATTTCCCCCATTTAACTATTTACCCTCAGTTCTCAATTCCCCATGAAGTGGAATATTTCTCCAAACTCAGCTAGCTGCCAAGCAGCTCCTGAAGTAAAAAGTTTGATTTCCAGCACCCCTTGTCTTATCTCGAGAAGCTGCCACTGACCACTATTGCTGATTTGCCTCTATGGTCCATTTTTCCCCCACCCTCCCTTTGCTATGGATTGTTGTTTGCTACTATATTTGGTTTCTGAGAAGTCCTAGCCTGAGGACATTTCCTGATATTTGACTGCTGGTAGCCATAGTTCAGAATTCACAAGATCAATTCACAGGCTGAACTCTACTCTGGATTTTATGCCCCCCCCACCTCAGACTATTTAAAATGACTTAAAAGGGGACATATATATCTTCTTTTAATATTTCTTTAGATATATTTCCTTAATAGTATAACTTTATTGTCTATTTTCTTATTAGCAGCAGTTTTCCCCATTTTTTTAAATCATTTACCAGGAATAAGGTATATAAATTTCTCTAGTGTTCTGAGTTTCATGTTATAAATAGGTCATTGGGATTGCTCAGCTTGTTGTTTATAACCTATATACACCAGCAGTACCATGTGGCACTGTTTCTTTTTGCATAGGCACATTAAAAATGTGAAAATCTGTCATATGCATAGAGTTCTTCTCTAATAGAGATAGGAACACATACATTTTATACTGTAGTGGGGCCTTACACTCTGAACACTTTCATAGTGATTGGCTTAGGCTTCAGAAGATTGGACATTGATCTTTCATCACTGAACCGTGTATCCCATCTGTGGAACCAGCATGGTTTTCTACAGCAGCACCATCAATCAAACTTGTATCGGGGAAGGCCCTACTGATGCCCTGGCATTGACTTACTCCTGAGTGTGTTCATCTAACACCCTGATGACTCGATAACAGCAAACAACCTGCTTTCAGGGTTGAGTTCTCAGCATTGCCATCTAATGGTGAGATGAAACCAGCAGATACTCTATGTCAACCCTGACTTTGACATATGATCTTTAACTACAGAAACCTGACCACAACAATCATGACTATAAAGCGCTTTTACTGGGACCCACAGAAAAAGATTTTGGGGATAGACAACTTATTATGCCTGGAGTCTTTATTGGTCTTATGCCAGGATGCTTTATGGCAGGAATGGAGAACACGCTGCTCTCGAGGCGCATTGCGGCTCCCAGCCAAAATGAATGCTGCTCTTTGCCTCTTATCATGATTTTGTATACTGTGGCTCTTTGCCAAGTTTGGATTTGTTCTGCTGCTTCTGACGAGGGACCTCTGAGGAGTGACCTCTGAGCGCGTAGTCCCCTCCAGGCTGGGTCATCCTGTCTCCTATCCTCAGAAACAACTGTATGGGCCAGCAAGCGGGGGGACCCGAGTGTCACATGTTGTGTCACATCTTGCCATCAGTCTTAGTGTGGAGGATGCAGCACACCCTCACCATCACTGCAGGATTTTTACTCTCACTCAAAATGGCAAAATGCAACATGTGTTTAATATATTATTGTTAAAATTAGATGCTTTTTGTGTGAGTGTCTGTTTTGGCAGGTCTCTGCATGGTGTGGCTCTCTGACTCTCACAGTTTATAATTTTGCCTCTTTATATCGAACCCGTTTGCCTCCCCTGTTTTATGAGTAAGGTTCTAGGATTCTGGCGCAGGGGCCCCCTACGAGGTTGATGGCAAGGGTGGGTAAGGATCTCTTTCAGTCTGTGGCCTTGAGGCCAGACTTGGGAAAGAGAGCAAAGACTGTGAGCCACAGACCACTCAGAGGGAAGCATTGTCAGAGAAATGAAATTGTTTATTGAAGGTAGGGACAAGGCTTTTAAAGGTAAACTTTAGGAGAGAAACAGAATGTGGGTAATACAGTTTAGACATTACAAGCAACAAGATGGTATGCAGAGACAACAGTCACAGGGTATATGGCATTATTGATTTGTATGGTATGCGAAGATAGTGGTTAAAATGCCCATGGCATAATTAAATCAGGAAGCATGTAAAAGTTAGTGTAGCAATGGTTATTGCTTCATTAAATCAGGAAGTAAGTATAGATAGCAGTTGCAATGCTTATGGGACTATTAGCCCTAGACAGGTTGTTTGACATGGATGACTTTGTCCTGCACTCATAATAGCAGGGACACAAGTCTCTAAACAGAGGCTTTCTTTTATATTCAAGGCCAGCCTGCAAAAAAATCTCCATATTTTCCAGCCTCTCTCTCACATGTCCATCGTTTTCTTTTTAAGAACTGAGTGAGTTATGTAGGAGGGGCTAGGGACCTACAGGGTTTGTGCCTGTCTTAGGTTGTCCTGGAGACACCAAAAAAGATGTCCCAGAATCTTACCCATCATTGACTACCAAACCAGCCTATAGGTCATAGGTTTCTGCTAACATAACATATGCTGCAGCCTCTCTGTTTTCAGTTCGTACTGTTAACTCATTTACTACATTAGCAAACATTTGACCTTGTGAAAACGGCTCCTAATCATGGCCACCTGACGATATAAAATGCAAGGTCCAAAAGTAATGATTATTAAAAAATAATTATTGGTCCTTGCCAGTGCAGATAAAAGGGTAGTAAGAAGACAGGGGCACCAATTAAATCAATTTTGATACCAAGACTATCTTGCTTCTCACTCTCTTTTTCTTTGTTCAATTCCCAACTACAATTTATTAATAGAGTCCTCAGCCAGTTCAGTATGGTCAGTATAGATGCAGCACTCTTCACTTAAGGCAGCACAAAGGCCACCTCTTTCAGCAAGTCTGTCCAGACCTCATCTATTTTGCAACCCCACCTCAGCCAAGGAGCGTAAGGAAGTCTGCAGGTATGTGACAGAGTTGCCAATTTCAGACAAATCTTCTTCAGTTTGTAATCTCATTGCTGCGAAAGCTGTGTGCTGGGTTCCAAGGGCTGCTGTTCTAGTGGCTACTCCTGCAAGGCTTAAAACAAAGGCCATAGTAATAGCGGCCTGGCCTGGGTCTGGGTCCCACTTAAAGCGAGTCAAACTGACAGAGCCATACATATCTGGAACTGAATGCCCAGGTTAATTCAGGAAAATGGACAATACCACATACATCCAGGTCATTGTCATTGCTTTAAAATGCTGATCGATCTAGGCACTTGGTAAGGCCTCGATTTGTGTGTGTGAGGAGAGAGAAGAGAGAGATACGAAGAGATAGAGAGAGATGAGAGAGAGAGAGAGAGAGAGAGAGAGAGAGAGAGAGAGAGAGAGAGAGAGAGAAGGTGAGAAAGGGAGGGAGGGAGAGAGATTGATTTTGGATGACAACCGGCAGCTCTCAGGGATTACTCCTGGCTCTATGCTCAGAATTCGCTCCTGGCAGGCTCTGGGACCATTTGGGATGCCAGGATTTGAACCACCAACCTTTTGCATGTAAGGCAAATGCCTTACCTCCATGCTATCTCTCCGACAAGGCCTTTATTTTTTTGGGGGGGGGGAGGGTCATACCTGGCAGTGCTCAGGGTCACTCCTGGCTCTGCACTCAGAAATTGCTCCTGGCATGCTCAGGGGGACCATATGGGATGCTGGGATTTGAACCACCAAACTTCTGTATGCAAGGCAAATGCCTTACCTCTTAGCTATCTTTCTGGCAAGTCCTCTATATTTAAACAGCCATTGCCTCGTAGTTGGAACTGCCAAAGCAGAGAAATATGTCCAATTGGTAAAATTGAGGCAATAAGGGGAATGATTTTACTGTCTCCCTTGTCCACTATATAGGCAGGAGCCTTGACCCAGGACCTCTCAAAATGTCAGACCCAAGGTGTCAGAGGTGGAACACTGTTGAGATTCAGTTGCATTTATATAAAAATACAAAGATTGTTTAAGGACAATGACTTCATAAAACAGGGGTGGAGTGCTGCATCAAAACAAAGCCAGCAAGCCTTAGTTAAATTATACCTGGTATAGTAGTTAAGCATAGCATAGGTGGAATTCATGATCTGCCAAAGGGCATGCATAGTAGGGGTTAAACCTAAGAGAACACAGCACATAGACATGGCCCACTAGGGGTCATGGTAAATTGGGATCTAAATATTGGTGACCTGGAGGTCAGAGCATTTGAACTGGGCTATGAAAAGCTGAGAGACGTTACAGGGAGAGCAGGAGGTGGTGTGGGACAAGTTCAGGCCTTATTTTAAAGGTAGGATAAGTGATGCTTAAGTGGCTTTTGAAAAGTAATCCAGAATTATGTCCAGATTCATAAAATCTTAATCCCCACATTATTCCTCTTTTGAATTTTCCTACATTTTTTCTTCCCAGTTTCTGTAAATTGTACATTGAATAAATTATTACATTGAGTAATGCTGGGTGAGCACACAGCTGATGGTGTTTTGGTAATTTCAATAAATCATGAGTGTTATGCTTTATCCAACTGCCTGAACCTGCAGATACACACCCCCATGTGGCACAATAATAATCCCTTTCAGCACAATAATAATCCCTTTTAGTTCCACATTTAGTTGTAGATAAAAAGGCCATGACCAGGTCATATATAAAATTGTAAATTGTGCAAATTATTTTTTGCACTTAATGTGGAGCAACATAAGATGAATCACAGGGGTCATGGTACCCAGGGACTGTCCAAGGTATTTCAATACTGAAGAGAAAGGGACATACAAGGTCACATAAATCACACTGCAAATCCGGAAACCAGGCTCTGGCTGGGTAGGCAAAGGACTGAACCATAAGTGCATCAACACCAGCTGCGGCTCGAATAACTTGCCATTGCTGTTTAACTGGTTGGTGTTTTCCGGGGGGGGGGGGGGGCGGGGGCGGGGTGGTGTTAGGCAGCAGTTGGGTAAAAGATAAAAAATATCCAGCAAGTTTTCATCCTGCAAAAAAAAAAAAAGAAAAACTAACCTCAGGCTGGATGAACCTGGGTCAAGTAATTATTATAGTTATTATTATTATTATTATTAGGTATATGTTAGGTATTGATGGCTGTGACTCAATGGGCCTATGTTTTTCCTGTGGGAACTCACAGACAAAGCCACAGCCAAGAGAATTGCCTTTTTAATTTTGCCAGTACTTACCGTGCCTATGCAAAAATATAAACACCACCACCAACAACAAAAAAACCTTGCCACACCAGCCTGCCCTTTTGCCTTTTTCCTTTTTTCCCTTTTCTTCTTATTTTTTTAAATTCATATTTATAGTTTATAGATGGGATCCCACTCGCTTTTTTTATTTTCTTTCATTTTTTGCTTTTTGTTTTCTAACAGAACAGTGGAACATGAATTATCTTGTTCTGCATAATATTTCTATGTGTTCCTACAAATTGAGAAAAAAAAGTGGATGACAAAGGTCAACACTGGTGGTGGGAATTGCCCAAAGTTACTGTCACTCTGTACCTTAAATATAGTTGTGAAAATATAGTAATTCAAAAAAATGCAAAATTTAAAATTTAAAAGACTAGAAAGAAAAACTGAAAAGTAAAAGAAAAATGAAAAATCACAAAGACTCCACATAAAAGCTTCTATAAAGAGTTTAAATTAAAGGCCAACTCATATTTGGAGCAAAAATAAAATTGGGTTCCTTTATGATTCTTCCCAGGTGCTACGTGCTTCTTTTCCAGATTTCTGTAGTATTCTAAGAGGAAAGAATGCATACTGATCTTTTAACATCCAGTGAGAATATTCATCAGCAATGAGCCTGGGAAAGGGAATCCCCTTTCTCAAAATCTCCCAGCTCCTGAAACCTCAAGTTAAAACCTGTTCTTGCCCTCGAGCCAGCTCGGTAGCCTATAAGCAGTGCAGCAGAACTAAACCCAGAGGCAAGAGAGGTTGCACACAATTATACTCACGGTTCCTCTGCTGAGTGACATCTAGGAAGGAATTTGTCTCAGTCCCCATGAACAGAGCCAGACTGTGACCGGACAGAATTTGTGAGATGTTTGCTGGCTGTATCAGGTGTGCATAGGCCTGTAAGTTCACACCTAGGCCCCCCTGGCCCTGGAGAGGCAGAGCAATTTGGGTTTGGGGTAATGGTGTAAACTGAAGACCCTTCATGTTCTGCCTCTGGTCAACCATGCAGGGACTCATTTGCTTGGTATGTGTGTATGAGCAGCAGCAACAGGCATGGCCACCCATTTATCAGAAATGTCTAGCCAAAAAAGGATACTGTTTCCACCTGAGATTTGCCTTCATCATCTGTGAATAACTTCCTGCCCTGTCACTGAGGTTGGGAGTGGTAGGTGACTGGCATATTTTATAAGGTAAAAATGGCATGTAAGGCTGTTGCAACTAGCTCAGTATCCCAATGTTGCCTGCTTCAGGCCAACTGAGCAATCTCTTCTTGACTAAGGGTTAATACTACAATATTCCCTGCTATGTCCTCTCCCTCACTAGTTTCTACATTTGCTCTACAGGAACATACTACAGTCCTTGACTGCTGGTGTCAGCTAGTTACAGGCAGACAATAGAATTAAAGGCTAGCTCTTTCAAACCCTATTCTCTTGATCAGGTATTCATCTTTTACATTACCTCTTGCAAAGTATTTCATTTAATAAAGACTACAATACTTCACAAGAGGAAGAAAGGAAAAGAAAGAAAGAAAAAAGAGAGAGAAAGAGGAAAGAAGAAAGAGAAAGAAGATAGAGAGAAGAAGGAAAGAAAGAGAAAGAAAGAGAGAAAGAAAGAAAGAAAGAAAAGAAAGAGAGAAAGAGAAAGAAGAAACAAACTAACAAACAAACGGAGAGAAATGGGAGGCAGAAAAAGAGGTAAAGAAGTAGAAAAGAAATAAGAAGAAAGGAAGCAGAAAGGAAATAAAGAAGGTATGAATGAAGGTATGAAGGAAGAAGTGAGGGATGGAATGAAGAAAGGAAAGAAGAAACGGAGGTAGGAAGTGAAGGAAGAATGGAATGAGAGAGAAAAGGAAGAAAGGAAAAAAGCAGAGAAGAAATGAAGAGGGAGGGAGGGATGGAGGATGGAAGGAATTATTCTTGGGAGAACACTAGATAAGCATATTTAAATAAAAACAAGGAAAAACCAACAGTGTTGCTTTTATGGTGCCATGGTGCTTGTTTTCCATTTAGCTGATCTGGTCCCATTCCCTGAGCACTCAATAACGATACTCGCAGGTATAATTTCAGCAGGTGTGACGTCTAAATAGACATGGTCAATCCTGGTATAATCCCAGGACCCCAAATGTTCCACTGAGTGCTCTAGGATTGAATGCTGTGTGTAGAGCAAGGGACCATGAGTTGCAGCTCCATAACAAAAAGATCATATCTAGAATATTTTAGAAATATTCTATCCCAACAATTCAGCAAGAAAAACAAAGAGTTGTCTATTGACTGGGGAAAAGATTGACTTATTTATAACATCTGAAATATCCAAAATCCTAACACCCGGTTTAAACTCAACTCTATTCCTAAGTGTTTAAGATCATGTGCAAATAAAACATAAAACAATTATATTGCTATAGTAAAACAAAGAATATAAAATTTGGGAATAAAGTGAGATGTTAAAGTTTAAATTCTAATAATGCAACACTGTTGAGGGAAATTGATATCAAGTAATGGGAAAGGAACATCATGTTCAAGGATACAAAGATTCATTATTGTTAAACTAATGTATTTTCTGAATTAGTATGTATTTTAATGAAGTTCCTAGTAGAAATATCTTACATGCAAATTTCACTGAGGTGAAGAGAGAGAAAGAAACAATCAAGTGGTGGAAATGTAGCAACTGGTTGATGGGGGTGTGTATTCTGTTTATGACTGAAACCTAACTCCAAACATGCTTGTAATCATGGTGCTTAAATAAAGATTTATTTTAAAAAAAGTTGATGGAAGTAATGCAGGAACATAGGCGGAGGGTTTGGAGCACAGGGGTAGTGTGCTATGGAGGGTCAGAGGATGCCTATAAAGCATAGTTGTCTGTTAGGAATAAATGAGACATTGTAATGAAAGGAATCAAGGGTCAGACCCAAAGAGACATGAGGTTGTGGAGGGTCATGGTCACTGGGTGGTGATGTTCTGCCATTACATTTTTCATCAATGCCATACACTTGAGTACTATTATATCACTAATACCTAAGGTACAATAAAATTATTTATTAAAAACCTATGGGACATTATTAATTGTATGGAAGTCCATGGGGCTCAAATTAGTAAAGTTGCGGTATGGGAGATATGGAGTGGGATGAGGGATATGTTATTGACAAGTGTATGCTAGTGGGACTAGGTAGAAGGTAGACTGAATTTTCACTTTAAGCACATGCAGTATTTTAAACTTGTAACCTAAATTGTATGGAAAACCAATGGAAGATTTTTAAATTTTATAAATAACGTTGGTACGGTGAGTGTTATTAGAGCCAATATTTGGATGGTGGTTAGTGCTAGTTGAGTGTTATTTTACTCTTTAGGCTTACTAAACCTGGTAGATTACTCTGTAAGTTTCCCATCATACTTTCTGTAATACTACTGGGCTGAGACTATTATAAAATATTGATGTGTCTAGTATTTATAGTTCTAAAATAGATGAAGTGGCTTGGAAATTTGTGATAAGATTAGTAACAATTAGAGTTGGACCATTTCTGTCAGAGATTGTTGGGGATGATGTTGGGTTGCTGTAGTTCATGCAGGAAGGGGAATCTGCAAACTGTTCTCTTTTGAAATGTCACATAGGTATCAGGCAGCATTGGGCTACCTGGGAAGTATCATGAGGCATTATATTCTTTTGGAGCTTAGTGGAGGAGCCTGGTCATTTTTTTTTTTTTTTGGTGGGAAGATGGCAGCTGAGAGTTCATTTGAATGCAGGGTTTCAAAGCAAAGTTAGGCAAAGCAAGTACCTTATTAGCTGGACTATTTCTCCATACTGTCAAGAACTTTTCTGTAATGCTGAGTACATTAGAATTTTGCATTTAAGCAATGCAGTTTCCTATGACTCTTATTTGTATAATCCATGGTCAAGGTAAAGTAATACATATATTAATGAATCAGTTCTAACAAGTCAGTATCTAAACCATGGCTACTTTGAGAAGTCTTGGCACATGTGCAATGCATATTGATTAAAACATGACTTCTGGTTTTCCTTGGAAATTTTACATGTTCTGAGACCAGAGTGCTAGCACAGTGGTAGGGCATTGCCTTGTTCATAGCCCACCTGGGACGGACTGGGTTCAGTTTCCCATATACCATATGATTCTCCATGCCAGCAAGTAGTGATTTCTCAGTGCAGAGCCAGGAGTACCCCTGAGTGCTGCCGGGCGTAGCCCTAACTCCCCCCAAAAAGGAATTTTTATAAATTCGATACATTATGGGCTGGGAGCCCTGATATTATCACTAATTGTCAAACTGTGATCAAAATAATATAAATGTGGGGCTTGAGCGGTGGAGCAAGCGGTAAGGCATCTGCCTTGCCCACGCTATCCTAGATGGACTGTGGTTCTGTCCCTTGGCATCCCATATGGTCCCCCAAGCCAGAAGCAATTTCTGAGTGCGTAGCCAGGAGTAAACCCTGAGTTTCACTGGGTGTGGCTCAAAACCCAAAAAAAGAAAAATGTAAAAAAAAATCTCCCAAAATAATACATGTGTATGTATGCAGCATCAAAATGTATGTCAGAACACTCCTTCTATAGGACAGTTTGGAAAGATAGTGAAAAACACACCAGGCAGGAAAACAAGAATTCTCTGATAATGCCTTCACACTCTCCAGTGAAAACATCACGGTTCTTCTTAATTGCCAATATATCAGCACTTAAATTACACAGTGACAAAAAATATTCAGTTACTAGAAATATTGAAAACTAAAAAAGGTCTAGCTATATTTTCTCAGAGTAAAAACATTTAACACACTAGATCAAATAAGCCAATAGAACTCAATACCAGTATACTCAAAGAAACAAATATAGGTTGAAAAGTTGAATTTACATAAATGCCACATTTTCTGTCACCTGGACAGTATCATTATATTGTTCTTGAAATAACTACTCAGGAAAGTGACATTTTGTTTCTTAGAGTTCAGAATGCCTTTTGCGTTATCAATGCTAAGTCCACATTACCTCCACCATTGTGCTGTCACTGTTACTTTGCCTCTTCATTCCCCAACACCATAACTGCCACCCCACTCAGACTGCCCAAGTAGCAAGCCCAGGGCACGGTCTTTTCATTGTTTTTGATATCGTCTATTTTTTTTTTCTCTATGTGGCACAGATGAGTGAGATTACCTGAAATTTGTTTTTTCTCCTTGGAGACCAGAGCAATAACACAGCATGTGGCGAGCTTCCTTGTACACAACTTCCCAGGATCGATCCCCAGCATTTCATATAGTTCCCCAAGAATGCTAGAAGTAATTTCTGAGTATAGAGCCAGACTCCTGAGTGCCACTAGTATAACCCAACAACCCCCCTTTTTTATATCTCACTGGAAACTAATAATATGGTGACATTCGAGATTTAATATATTTCTCTATGTGTGTATACTTACTTATATGCTAAAAACATTTCAAAAAGATGGATTTTGATTCATATAGTATATTTACTTTTTGGTGTCACACTTGATCTTTGGCTATCAGCTGCAGTCAGACTAGATGTGGAGAGCTAGGACTCAGGAAACTATGATGCCCCAGAAATTGTTTTTTGGTGGGGGGGGGGTCTACACCCGGTAACACTCAGGGGTCACTCCTGGCTTTGCATTCAGAAATCACTCCTGGCTTGGGGGATTATATGGGACATCCGGGATTGAATCCAGGTCGGTCCACGTGCAAGACCAACGGACTATGGCTGCGAGATCGCTCTGGCCCCGCCCTGGAACTTTCATGATGCAATAATATTACAGTCCTTGCTCCGTGGCAACCCCCACAGGTCAACTCATTCTGGCAAATAGAGGGAGGCGAGGCGGTTGTGCCAGAGAGAGCTACAAATATTTTTTGTTCTTTTTTTATATTATAGTTATATTTTACATAGGATTATAGTAGTATTTAGAATTGTTAAAAACTTGAAATATTAAGAAAATTTAGTTTAAATAGAGAAAGCATGGGCAAATGCTTTTCTTGTTGTATATCCTGTTGCATGAAAGGTAGATAATACAAATGTAAATGCTGTTACTACTATGCATTCTCCTCTTTTTATATACTTTCCCTTTGGATTGGTCTTCATATTGCCTTCTAATTAGATGTCTCTCGATTGGTTCCTTTGGTTTACATGTTCAAAAGATGGGGAAACCCCCATTGCCTCCTCATCTGGCATTTTTAACTCTCCTTGGGATGGGCTTTGTTTTTCCAATAAAGGCTGCTTTGGAGGTCGTGGCTCATGTTTCCACGTGGTAGAATAACTGGCTTGTGGATGAACAGTTTGCAGTATGAGTTTCAGGCTTGCTATTCCTTCCCAACTCTGTTTGGATTATTTCCTGCATCAGACTTGCTACTGGACGTGCATCTCTTGTCCTACCTGAACTTGGAGCATGGGAATCTCTCTCCCTGTCTGTGGAACACACAACTCACCATTTCATATGGAAATATAGAAACTGAGGACATTTTGACAATATAGACTCCTCAAACTCGTTAACAATGATAACTTTTTCATCTCTTAAATTCCTTTTTTAAATTCCTAAGTCACAATTTATTTCCATGACATAGGTCTTTCCAATCTTTAAGATGATCCCTAGGTAATTGACTTTTTGGACATTACGTTGAAAGGCATGGACTGTATCATTTTCTCTTCAAGCTCTTTATTTGCTTTTCAGAGTATAAATGATTTTTTTGTGTTGAATTAGTAGCTGGACAATTTTTGTATTGGTTTATAGTTTGTTTTGTTTTGTTTTGTTTTTGGACCACACCCTGTGATGCTCAGGGATTACTCCTGGCTATGCACTCAGAAATCGATCCTGGCTTGAGGGAACTTATTGGGATCCCAGGATTTGAACCATGTCCTCCTGGATCAGCTGCATGCAAGGCAAATGCCCTACTGCTGCGCTATTGCTCCAGCTCCTTTAGTTTGGTCGGTCGGTTGGTTGGTTGGGGTTTTTTGTTTGTTTGTGTTTTTGGTGATTGGTTTATAGTTCCTAGGAGCTTTATTGTGTGTTCCTAAGTCTTCTGTGTATATTTTCATGTCATCTGCAGCTGTGGTCATTTTATGCCTTCTTTTCCCATTTGGATCCATTTAATTTATTTTTTCTTTTGAACGGGTTTGGCTGACATTTCTACTAACATACATAGGGTAAGTGGAGACAGTGAATATCTTTACCTTTGAATTGTTGCCAGAGAGATATTTTCGATGGTTGACACTTTAGGCTAATATTGCATTGGGTTTGCTATAGATGCTTATTATCTTGACAAAGTTTTCTTCTATCCCTACTGTATTGAGGGTTTTTACCATGAAAGGATGTTAATCCTTGTCTAGTCTTTTCTGTATTGATTTATATAATCAAGTGCTTTTTGCCTTCCTTTAATTGGTGTGCTAAGGTAATTGATTTGCATGCTGCACCACCCTTATTTTCCTGGAATGTAGCACAGGATTGAGGTGCATGTTATGTCTATGATGTCCTTAAAAATAGACACTATGTTGAAAGGCAACCCCAGGGATTAGTATATTTCAGCCAGAAAGATAGTACTGAGCATAAGTACTTGACTAAACACAGTCTACCAGTGTTGATGCAATAGAACCCCATATCTTCCCCACCTCTGCCCAGAGTGATCTTTGAGCACAGCCCCACAAGTAAGCCCTGAGCACAGCCAGTTGCTGTGCAAAAACAGATGCAGCAACAAAACACAGGCATTCTTTTGGCTATATCTGAAAACTAGGTATCTATAACCAAGGAATTTTGATTACTCTCATAGCCCCAAGAAACTACCACTCACCTCTGCTTTTGAACAACTTAAGACTATACATGAAACTGACCTCAAACAGAATATGTCCGAGGGTAATTTCCATTCCTAAGTTTGAAGTCTTCCAGTTCCAGTCAAATTGCCACCAAAAGTAGCACTCTTTTCTATTTAAAGGATAAAAATTTGATGTATGAATAAACACTACATTTTCAAAGGTATTCTAACAAGAAATAGCAAATATGATTTTTCTGCTGTGCTACATTTGCAGATATGTCTTATTCATATGTAATTTATTGTACAATCTCTGAGACTAATTTTGAATGTGTGAACAATTTTATTGATCTACTCAGACATCAGTGTTCTAACCAGAAAAGTAGAAATGCAACTACAATTCCAGTTTGGTCACAGTGAACCCTGAGAAACTAATGAATTGATCAGCCTATTGCTAAACATTGGCGGTAAGAATTTCTCTCTCCTGAAGCAGTGCTGCAGTTTGTTATGATAAAATTAAGAGATTGTCCTTCTCAACAGGTATCTAATTAAATAGCAATGGAACTTTGTGGAATGTTCCTATATCAACAAATCTCCCCAGCACGCAATTTCCTTTTGCATTTGTCACAGAAAACAAACCAATAATAAAAATTTTATTTAGTGAAGTCCCCATTGATTTAGTACTTTATGAAGAAATTGTCAGTCAACAAGCAGTCTTTCAATCTTTCTCATTAAGGGGCTTAAGGTGAATGCTGTTTGCTTCAACATTAATATGTCCATTGAAGATGTTATCTCACTTAGCTTTGATGATTACTTTTATTCATTTTCTCTTAGCCTGTCATTATCTTCTTAATATCAGCAAATTTCTCTTTTAATTTCAATGTTTTTATAATCAGTAAGTAGTTTTTTTCTTGATGATCCAGTCACTCAGGGTCTTTTCAAACCATAGGCAGGCATAGACATTATTGGTACAATTGAGTTTTCTCAAAAGAGTTTTTCAAAGAGAATTTGTTAAGTTTTGCCCTCAAGTGCTTGTTTTTTATGGGAAATAATTGTACTGATAGCATGGCTGTAACAAAATTCGTGGTCTCTGAGCAATGAATTCAAATATGAAATCAGACATCAAGACAAGTCTTGGGCTGATCCTCCTAGACACTGAACAACATGCAGTAAGTATCTTGACAATGAGATCTGACCACAACATCCACAGGAATCATATCACTATTTGAAAGTCGGGTTGTATTGCCAGGAATTCATTGATGTCCAAGGTGTCCAAACTGCCCTTCATAAATCTTGCCTAAACTTTGTTTGTTACTAATGTGAAGTAGCCCAAGAAGACAGTCTCTTCATTTCTGCTCCAGAATCAGAAGTTGGGGAGGTATCGATAAAAAGACAAACGCTCTTCATTAACAGCTGAATCACATTGATAGCTCTCTCAGAACTAAGAGAAAGTTATTTTCAGGAGATATATCTTGGAGTTATCATTACAAGTGCCAAGAATGAACACCATTAATATGTTCATAACTTTTGGTGGCTTGTACGTAGTTAATAACGATTTTACTGTTTTCTGCTCCTGTTTGCTTTCCTATGAAGAAAAGACAAGCATGGAAAGCTTTCACTAGATTGCACTAATCATATCGATAATCAGTTCGAAAGTTTATATTTTTATTAATATCTTTATTTAAACACCTTGATTACAAATACAATTGTAGTTGGATTTCAGTCATGTAAAGAACACCCCCTTCACCATTGCAACATTCCCATTGGCAAGCTGCACCAATAGACTGACATATGCTCTCCTCCTTCAGACCTGTCCACGGATGAGCCCCATGTCGTATGCTCCCCTCCTTCAGACCTGTCCACGGATGAGCCCCATGATTCATTGGAAATACAGGAGAGCACAGAGCTAGGAATAACTGCTAAGTGTCATCATAGCTCACTACGAAAGGTATGCTTAGCAGTTTGTCTATTGATAAATGTGTTGGTTTTAGTCTTTTGATGTGAAATGCATGTTAAAAAGAGAATAATATAGTATAAATTAATGATGGTAATATGATTTTCCTTGAAGCATGAAAGAGAGGCCATAAGAAAATCTGTTAAAGCCATTTTACTCAAAAATTTTTATCCCTTTAGGAACATTGTAATCATCCCCTCACTGTTATTGGCCTGGAATTCTTCCAAAAAGCTCCGAAAATTCCAAGAAGTTTACTATTTGTTGATTGTGACTTTTAAATTTGTGTGAATTTATAGATTTAAGAAATCATAGGTTCAAGACAAAAAAATCTCTAATTTTTATACTGTTTTCTCTATTTACAGTCAACATCATCTTTAAATAGCCGTAAGTGTTTTTTAATTCTCTCCTTTTCTGTGGAAGAAAGGTCTTTCTGATCGCCTCATTTATCAAGTCAAGAAATTGCAACTTGCTAGTAGGAATAGTATGAGAGGTGCAGAACATCTTGATTTCCTGGTGAAACAATATATCTCTTATCTTTTTCAAAAGAAATGGATTTAATTAGAGATTTGTAGGCATGTGACTGAGGGTTAAATTACCTAGACTATGTAACCATAGGCATATTGGATAGTGTCTCATTGTTTAGATGATTACAACAGAATGGAAATGAGGACGGCCACCATGGGGAAAAGAAAGTTTAAGAAACATAAATAGTGAGCTTTCCAAGAAATGCATTCCACGTGAATTCACAGTTCCCAGTATTATTCATGTCTCCCAACACTATCCGATAATGTAATTTATTTTGTGCTCTTCGTAGTTTCATAATTTATTACCAATCAAAGCAGTGAGAAGCAGGGATCACCTAATTATCTAAACTTGAGAAACATTCAATTAGATTTAATTGTCTCTAACAAGTTTCTGGTTAGGGAGTTTAGCAACATAAGCCATAGAAATGTAAGCTTATGGGGCCGGAGTGGAAGAACAATGGTAGGGTGTTTGCCCTGCATATGGCCTCCTGAGTCTGACCCTGGTTTGATTGCCAGCATCCCCTAGAGTTCCCTGAGCCTGCCAGGAGTGATTTCTGAGCACAAAGCCAAGATTAGCTCCTAAGCACTGCTCGTTGTGACCCAAAAAAAAAACCAAAACAGAAAAATTATAAGCTTCTAGGAATTGGATCATTAGTTTGCTGTCATCATTACTGTTCCATTATTGAACTTGATTTTTCTATTCCAACTTTATTTGTGAATAGTTTTTGCAAGTGAAGTTCACTGAGTAATCCCAAGTAGCTCTAGATGAGTTCTAATTACTTTCTTCACAGGACCACCGAAAAGTTTAAGTTGGGCATCGGAACTTACACAAGAAAGAGAAATAGAAAAAGTAAGCTTCCTTTATTCTTTGTGAAGATTAGAAAAATCTTGTTTCCTTTAGAACCGACTAGTCAGTTTATGTCACTTTCTATGGACTATAAGCACAATGACATTGGTAAAACTCTATAGTAACTGTCCACTCTTCAAGAGATACTTGTAAATGTTTCTTTCCTCTATGATTAAAGAAAATATTATTTTCTATCAAGATTTAAATATTTGCATACATTGTGGTAGATGTATGTACTTCTCTACTTTGACCATTTTAACCTAGTAGATTAAGGACCAAATGTCCAGCTTTCTGAACTGGGGTGACATGGCAGTGAAATGATTTTTTCAATACTCTTGTTTCCCATTCTATTTCTTGAGAACTTTGACTCAAATTTCCATCTATTTGCTAAATACACCAAAATAAAAGATGACTTAAATAAAATATGGGGTATGGTTGGGGTGTATTCTCCTTTAGAAAGTGAATAAATCATCTTTTGCTAATTCCCTAATACTTATATACAGTGAGATAGAGACTTTTCTATGATAAATTTTGACAGTTGTAGCTTAGTGAAGTGATGGACTATATGGACAAAATGGACAAAATTGCTACATTCACTGAATTATAATATTATACATTATATAATTACATATTGTAATATAGTAGTATTCAGTGGAAAATTTCCACAAATTATAATTGATAACTTTTTATATTTAAGAATTTGATTGACCATAGATTCACATCTGATGTCTAATGACACAGAAACATGTAAAGATGGAGGAGTCTGATTGTCATAATTTTGTCATTTTCTTAAGGTTGGGAGACCGGAGGTAGTTGATTATCATAAGTACTGTTGAGTGACTCATTGAAGTTCTTAATATCTTTAGACAGGAAAGTCATTCTGATCTTGTGTTCCTTTGGGGCTAGAGGTACCACATAAAGAGATTGTGCATATAAGTGAGGGTGCATGTATACCAGTGATAACATAGGGATGGGCTTTCTTTTCACGGATTTTCCCCCAAGATGGCACTGTATTTTTGAATCTTCTCTACCAGTATTGATCTGATCTTCTTTTTCTTTGTACATATATACCATTTCTTTGCAAGTTCAACACTTAGTTTTAGATCGTATTATCTCTGAAATTATTTGACAATGAATTTCATGTCTGATTTTTCAAGATCCCATATGATTGTGATGGAAAAAAGCTTTAGGACATTAAATTGACTTTGGGGAGGGAGGATGAGGAAGGTGGATGAATATTGTTAGTCGTTTCTTAGATGGCAACACTCAGCAATGCTCAGAATACTCAGCAATATTCCTATTGTTTCGCTCCTGGCAGTGCTCATAAATCATGTAGAATGCCAGTAAGTGAACTTGTGTTGACCATGTGCCAAGCAAGTCCCTAGTCCATGTGCTATACCTCCAGCACTGGCTGATAAACTTTGTGAAGTTTGTAATATATTTACTCAGGTATATCATGCCTACCAATTTATCTCGTTCAGGAGCCAATTCTTGTCCAGAGCAATATTTTCCAACTATCATTGTCATTGTATCCCCTCTCTAAAATTGAACTATCATTAAAAAAAGAGAAAAAAATTTCAGATCATTATCTGCACCTTTCCTCAAATGCCTGGACTCTAGCTAAAGGTTTAGAATTTCCACTGCAGAATATAAGTTTTATATATGTAGCCTTGCTCTACTGACTATTATAGAGTATGTACTGTGAAATCACTCCTCAGTGAAGACATTTTTAGTGATATTTGAAAGTTGTCATCCTGAACACCAAGAATAATTACTGTGAATCTGTTTGTTCATTCTCACTAGCCTCTAACACATTATTGACGAGAGGCAGAGAGTAGCATGACAGGTAGTGTTTAACTTGTATGTGGCCCACTGGTGTTCTTGGTTTTCACTAACCACAATAATGGAACGTTTCCTTGTACACCTGGAGCAGAGTGCTTTTCTTACAATCTGAACACCAAGAATAATTACTGTGAATCTGTTTGTTCATTCTCACTAGCCTCTAACACATTATTGACGAGAGGCAGAGAGTAGCATGACAGGTAGTGTTTAACTTGTATGTGGCCCACTGGTGTTCTTGGTTTTCACTAACCACAATAATGGAACGTTTTCTTGTACACCTGGAGCAGAGTGCTTCACTTACAATTTTTCTTACAATCAATATGTACCAAAGGACTGACATATGATTTCTTTCAGGGAGAAAATCAAAAGGAAAAAAAACAAAAAGACTTCTTGAGGTAAATGCAACAGTTTGTCAAAAAATAAATATTGCCTTAGCTTTAAACCTTTGCCATTGAATCCTTTGGTATAAAAACAGATGAGAGTATTTATTAGAGATGTTAACTCTTTATCATTTTATTATCCAAAACAGACCACCAAGGCCACACATAAAGAGGAAAGGCAGAATTCAGAGCTACTGTTACCTTATTCATTGTGATGTTAAAATTGGATTGTTTCAATGCTTTTAAAATAAATCTTGTACAATTTTAA
The DNA here is from genome assembly GCF_024139225.1 of Suncus etruscus. NCBI lineage: Eukaryota > Metazoa > Chordata > Mammalia > Eulipotyphla > Soricidae > Suncus > Suncus etruscus. The sequence continues at coordinate 95,872,411 of NC_064848.1, read as the reverse complement.
CCATATTAAGAGATTTTAAGAGTTGTTTAAATTATAAAAGTTGCTGTGTAGACAAGAATTACAATGCCTTTGGTGGAAGTGTGTTACTCTTACTCAGCCTTAAACTTGTAAATTGTGGGTTTTCAATTAATCAAGCCTCCTTTCGTAAGTGAATAAATCATGATTTGCTAATCCGCTAATACTTAAATGCAGTGAAATAGAGGTTTTTCTTTGATAAATTTTGACAGTTGTAGCTTAGTGAAGTAATGGACAAAGTTTCCATTTTCACTGGATTATAGTATTCTATATTATATACTTATATAATATTATATATAATATTCAGTGGAAAATTTCCTCAGATTGTAATTGATAACTTTCTATATTTAAAAATTGATTGACCATAGATTCACATCTGATGTCTAATGACACAGATATATTTAAAGATGGGGGAAACTGATTCTCATAATTTTGTCATTTTCTTAAGGTTGGGAGACCGGAGGTAGTTGATTATCATAAGTACTGTTGAGTGACTCATTGAAGTTCTTAATATCTTTAGACAGGAAAGTCATTCTGATCTTGTGTTCCTTTGGGGCTAGAGGTACCACATAAAGAGATTGTGCATATAAGTGAGGGTGCATGTATACCAGTGATAACATAGGGATGGGCTTTCTTTTCACAGATTTTCCCCCAAGATGGCACTGTATTTTTGAATCTTCTCTACCAGTATTGATCTGATCTTCTTTTTCTTTGTACATATATACCATTTCTTTGCAAGTTCAACACTTAGTTTTAGAATTTATTATCTCTGAAATTATTTGACAATGAATTTCATGTCTTATTTTCAAGATCCTATAAGACTGTGATGGAGAAAAGCTATAGGACATTAAATTGACTTTGGGAAGGGAGGATGAGGAAGGTGGATGAATATTGTTAGTCATTTCTTAGTTGGCAACACTCAGCAATGCTCAGAATACTCAGCAATATTCCTAGTGTTTCGCTCCTGGCAGTGCTCATAAACCATGTAGAATGCCAGTAAGTGAACTTGTGTTGGCCATGTGCCAAGCAAGTCCCTAGTTCATGTGCTATACCCTAGCACTGGCTGATAAATTTTGTAAAGTTGTAGTATATTTACTCATGGATGTGATGGCTACCAATTTATCTTGTTCAGGAGCCAATTCTTGTCCAGAGCAATCTTTTCCAACTAACATTGTCATTGTATGCCCTCTCTAAAATTGACCTTTTTAAAAAAAGGGGGGGAGTTCAGATTATTATCTGCACCTTTCCTCAAATGCCTGGACTCTAGCTAAATTTTTAGAATTTCCACAATAGAATATAAATTTTATATATGTAGCCTTGCTCTACTGACTATTATAGAGTATGTACTGTGAAATCACTCCTCAGTGAAGACATTTTTAGTGATATTTGGAAGTTGTCATCCTGAACATCAAGAATAATTACAGTGAATCTGTTTGTTCATTCTCACTGGCCCCTTAGACATTATTGATGAGAGGCAGTTAGTAGCACAACAGGTAGTATTTAAGTTGCACGTGGCCCACTGGTGTTCTTGGATTTCACTAACCACAATAACGGAACGTTTCTTTGTACACCTGGAGCAGAGTGCTTTTCTTACAATCTGAACTGTATCAAAGGACTGACATATGATTTCTTTCAGGGAGAACATTAAATGGAAAAAGACCAAAAAGAGTTATTGAGGTAAATGCAACAGTTTGTCAAAAAATAAAAATTGCCTTATCTTTAAACCTTTGCCACTGAAATCTTTGGTATAAAAACAGATGAGAGTATTTATTAAAGATGTCAATTTTTTATCATTTCATTATCCAAAACAGACTATCCAGGACACACCTCCAGAAAAAACATAGGATTCAAAGATACTTTTACCTTATTCGTTGTGATATTAGAGTTAGATTTTTTCAATGCTTGTAGGATAAATCTTGTACAATTTTAACCATATTTAGAGATTTTAAGAGTAGTTTAAATTATAAAAGTTGCTGTGTAGACAACAAATACAAGGCCCTTGATGGAAGTATGTTACTCTTCCTCAGCCTTAAACTTGTAAATTATGGTTTTCAATTAATTAAGCCTCCTTTCATAAGTGAATAAATCATCTTTTGCTAATCCCCTAATACTTACATGCAGTGAGATACAGACTTTTCTTTGATAAATTTTGACAATGGTAGCATAGTGAAGTAATGGACAAAATTTTCACATTCACTGGATTATAGTATCCTATATTATATAATTCTATATTATAGAATATATAGTATTATTCAGTGGAAAATCTCAATTATAATTGATAAATTTCTATATTTAAAAATTTGATTGACCATAGATTCACATCTGACATCTAATGACACAGAAATATTTAAAGATGGGGAGACTGATTGTCATAATTTTGTCATTTTCTTTAGGTTGAGAGACCAGAGGTACTTGATGACTGTAAGTACTGTCAAGTGACTCATTGAAGTTCTTAATATCTTTAGACAGGAAAGTCATTCTGATCTTGGGTTCCTTTGGGGGTAGAGGTACCACATAATGAGATTGTACATGTAAGCAAGGGTGCATGTATACCAGGGATAACATAGGGATGGGCTTTCTTTTCATGGATTTTCCCCCAAGATGGCACTGGATTTTTGAATCTTCTCTATGAATATTGATCTGATCTTCTTTTTCTTTGTGCATATATACCATTTCTTTGCAAGTTCAACACTCAGTTTTAGGTCTTATTATCTCTGAAATTATTTGATAATGAATTTCATGTCTGATTTCTTCAAGATCCTATACGATTTTGATGGAAAAAAGCTATAGGACATTAAATTGACTTTGGGGAGGGAGGATGAGGAAGGAATGCTGTTAGTCATTTCTTAGTTGGCATCACTCAGCAATGCTCAGAATACTCAGCAATATTCCTAGTGTTTCGCTCCTGGCAGTGCTCATGAACCATGTAGAATGCCAGTAAGTGAACTTGTGTTGGCCATGTGCAAAGCAAGGCCCTAGTCCATGTGCTATACTTCCAGGACTGGCTGATAAATTTTGTAAAGTTTGTAATATTTTCACTCAGGGGTATCATGCCTATTATTTTATCTCATTCAGGATCCAATTCTTGCCCAGAGCAAACTTTCCAACTGTCATTGCCATTCTATCCCCTCTCTGTCCTAACTGCTCTTTGTGTGAAGCTTCCTACCAATGGACTGGACCTACTGGCCCTCATCTGTGTTGTCTCTGGATAATATTGCCATAAGATTACTGTTTTCTTCTAAAAGGTAGAATATCTTTCTACAGAGACAGAGATCACTGAGAAAGATATTGAGGTGATGTGAATTAAGTGCAACTGGGTTTATTATTGTGCTCATGCACTAAATTCTGAAATGTAGCTTAGTGCCATGTGGTGCTCTCTGCTGCCACTTTCAGGTTGCCTTTGATTTCAACAATGAGCTCCTTCCTTTTCCCCTTCCTTTTGAGGTCCACTTGGCCTTCCTACTCTGAAATAGATAGCTGAGCAGAAGTCATTAGCTTTCTTTTAACCAAATATACCTAAAGAGCATTCTCTTATATATTCATGGGGGTGGCTGAGTACAGTCTCAGCTGTACCATGAGAATGACAGTTCTCCCATGTTTTTCAGTAATAATTGAAGACCTTACCAAAGGCAACGATGAAGTGCACTGTAAGTTCCTTTTTTTCTAGAGATAAATATTATATTGTTGCATGGTGTATAGATAAATTAATCTATGAAAATACGATAATAAAATATTTGTTAACTAATTTTTTCCTCAATGTGGTGAGTTGGGTCTACAAATTGTATGGATAGATCCTTTGAGTATAAAACAATACTTTCCCTTTTATTATAAATGTTATTTCCACATGTTTGTAGTTGGCAGAAAATTTATCCAGAATTCTCACCCTTTCACATAGAAGAAGTTTGCTTCTTGTCAATATATCCCACCACTGCCTCTGGCCTTGAGGGTTTCTTGTTAAAGTTCTGCTATAAATCTTAAGGATGCTCTTTGAATGTAATTTCCCTTTTTGATATTGCTGCTTTCAATATTTTTTCCCTATCTGTGGGATTTGTCATTGTGACTAGGATTTCTGTTGGGGTGCTTTTCCTTTGGGTCATTTTTAGCTGGTATTCTTCGTCTATGCAGGATTTGTTTGTATGTATTCTTTATCTCTGGGAGTTTCTCTGTAATGATGTCCTTGCCTGCTTATTCTTCCTGGGGATTTTTTTCCTCAGTCTCTGGAACTCTAATAATTCTTGTGTTGTTTCTGTTGAATTTATCAAACATTTCTATTTTTGACTGTTCACATTCTTTGAGTATTTTTTTCATTGTCTGATTATTAGCTTCCAATCTCTTCTGCTGTATGGAATTGTTCTGCATCTCATGTTCTAGCTCACTGATTCTGTACTCAGCTGCTGTTTCTCTATTGGAGAGGCTTTCCATTGAGTTTTTCATTTCATCTACTGAGTTTTTCCGTCCTTTCATTTTAGTTTGGAGTTTTCTGATTACTACCATTGTTTTCTGTTTAACTCGTTCTATGCTTTCTTAGAGTTATATGAGCAACTTCTATATTTCTATTCTAAATTCCTTTTCTGAGAGGCTAATCAGATGGTTAGCACTTTTCGGGTCATCTGAGCTGCCATCTTCATTCTCTATACATGCTGTTGTCCTTCATTGTTTCCCTTTGACACACTTGATGTATGGTTTTTACTATGTGTTATGGTTGAGATTATGGGCTTTTTAAAATGTCCTTTTGGTGCCAAAACATAGGCAGGTATCTTACCCCAGTCTTTGTAGACAGAAATTGCCTACATTGGTGATAGGCCCAAAGAGATTATGTTTGCTGAGGTCTTTTTTGGCTGTTGCATGTAGGAGAACAACTAACCAGGTAGGGAGCAAAGGAGCAGCTTTTTAAGGTGTTCTCTTTGTGCCCAAACACAAGCAGGGTTCTGCTCCCAGTCTTTGTGGGCAAGACAGCTACCTTTGTGATGTGCCCTGGAGAGATTATATTTGCTGCTGTCTTCTCTGGCTGCCATGCACAGGAAAACAGGAAACCAGATAGGGAGTGAAGGAGCAGCTTTTTAAAGTGTCCTTTTGTGCCCAAACAGAGGAACGTATCTGCCCCCATCTTTGTAGGCAGAGACAGGCTACCTTCGTGAGGTGTGCTTGAGAGATTAGGTTTGCTCTAGTCTTTGGCTTCCACATACAGGTGAGTAAATTTTATTTTAAAGGGTTATTTTTTCTTACTGGCAATTTACAGCTAACATTTAAACCCTTGTGTAGCATATATATATTATATATAATAAATTAAATATATTATAGTATATATAATATAATATATTGTATATAATTTATATTATATCATTAGATATATTATATAACTATGTTATATAATATATTATATGATATTATAAATAATATATAATGTATATATCCATTCTATAATGTGTACATTATATACATTATATATTACAGTAGAAACGATTTTTGTCCAGACTAAAACAAAAAGAACAAAAAGAAAGCTAACTTAATTTTACTTATATTGTTATAAAAACATTTTCTTTTAATTTACTATTGCATTTTGCCTCCATACATGTTAATATTAATATGAAAGACCAGATATATGTTTTAATGAAATATTAAACAAATTTATCAAGTTCTGTATATAAATTAGTATTGAGAGGAACAATTGTACTAATTACATGGCTCTAGCTTATTATATATAGATTTCAAGAGTTCAAGGTAAATTAATTTTGGACATTGGTCTCACATAACTAGTAAGCTTTATGATCATTTTTCTTTTCCAGCACTTTAGATAAGTACAGCATAGTGATTCTGATGTTGTGTATTTTTTACTCACCAATTTTGTTTTATTTTCTAATTACTTAATTAAATACCATGGTTACAATGCTGTTCATAATACAGTTGCTTTTTTGATATATTAAAGCATATATCTAAATACTTTGACCTTTCCAATTAGACATTACTCCTCAACATCCGTTCTTTTAAAGAATTTTCTTTGCATTTTTATATGTTGAATTAGCAAATGTTTTTATTATATTAAAATTGAGTATATTAATTTATATCAATTAGTTCATATAAAATTTATAATTTGGATTTCATAGGTACATCATTACCCTCAGATCAGATATTGTCTTTACATTATTAAATACTCTATATTTAACATTTAAATTTTTTACTAAATGGAGATATTATTCATTTGTGCTAATATTATAACTAGAGTGGCATTTTCAGCAACTTTTCTTTTTAAACATTAAGATTTTTCCTTCTTTCCTGCAGGTGTCTGTATGGTACTGCAGGAATTATGTGATTATATGTATTTGTTGTAATATTGTTTTTGCCTGTCATCCCACCTGGATCTTCCAGGTGGGGCTGATTAAGGAAAGAAATAAATAGCTTGTTGGGGAAGCAAAAGGAGTCTTTTGTCAGTTGCAGCCAGCTCCAAAAAGCAAACCGAAGAAGCCATCAGTTCTGGCAAAAGAGCTCCCTATGCCTCCCCAACAAGCTATTTATTTCTTTCCTTAATCACCCCCACCTAAAAGATCCAGGTGGGATGACAGGCAAACACAATATTTCTTTCTTTCTTTTTTTTTTTTTTGTTTTTGTTTTTTGTTTTTCGGGCCACACCCATTTGATGCTCAAGGGTTACTCCTGACTAAGCGCTCAGGAATTGCCCCTGGCTTGTGGGGACCATATGGGACACGGGGGATCGAACCGCGGTTCGAACCTTGGCTAGCGCTTGCAAGGCAGACACTTTACCTCTAGTGCCACCTGTCGGCTCCTGAATTTAGAATTTCTAAAATTTGTTTTATGTTACATAAGTTGTCCGAAATCAAAGGTTTGAGGATTCATCTACATTTTCAAAGTATACAGTAGTATGTTAGATTGCATTTCATTGTTAAACTTTCACTGACAAATATAGTTAAGTAACTCTTGAATAAAAGATGTGCATTGAGGAAATAAAGTGGTCAGATCATTTGGATAAGGTATTGGTAGCATTTAATAATTATTGACAAAACATGTGATTCAGTGATACAAAGAACTTTCTTTGCTAAAAATATTTCCTTTATTAATGTTGTAGAAAGGAAATATAATGAGGGACTAACAATATGCGATACTTAAATATTATCATTTGACTTCTTGTTTTCTTTTTTTTGACCACAGGAAATTATAATGGGATCATATATTGAGCGCTAATTATATTGAACTATTTGACCTAATTTAATTAGTTGGATAATGCAACCTGGGTAATAGTCTAATCTAACTTGAGATTGTTTATGGAAGCATAAGCTCTTTTTTTCAGTTTTACAGTGATTTTGAAACAAAGGCGTCTTGTGCCTTTAAACCATTTATTTTCTTATACTATATAAATGTTTATGTGTTTTCTTAAAATAGAATTTATGGGTAGCGTCTGTATTTGAACATAACATAAAACTATGTCTAAAGTTAAAATAATTGTGTTTTGAATAAGTATTATAAAAATGGGGGCTTTCTTTTCTATTAATTTTAAAATGTCTTTTTTGCATGCATATTAATTCAAAACTATTTTTTTAGAAAAAATTTAATTTATTTTCTTTCTTTTTCTTTCTCTTTTTTCTTTTTCTCATTAATATCTTTATTTAAACAACTTTTTACAACTATGATTGTAGTTGGGTTTTAGTCATGTAAAGAACACTGCCCTTCACGAGTGCCACATCCCATCACCAATGTCCCAAATCTCCCTCCTCCCCACCCCACCCCTGCCTGTATTCTAGACAGGCTTTCTACTTCCCTCACTCATTCACATTGTTATGATAGTTCTCAATGTAGTTATTTCTCTAACTGCACTCATCACTCTTTGTGTTGAGCTTCATGTCATGAGCTGGACCTTCCAGCCCTCATCTCTTTTGTCTCTGAGAATTATTGCAAATATATCTTTTGTTTTTCTTAAAACTCATAGATGAGTGAGACTATTCTGCATCTCTCTCTCTCTCTGACTTATTTGACTCAGCATAATAGATTCCATGTACAGTCATGTATAGGAAAATGTCATGACTTTATCTTTCCTGAAAGCTTCATAAGATTCCATTATGTATATGTACCACCATTTCTTTAGCCATTCATTGTTGAAGGGCATCTTGGTTGTTTCCAGAGTCTGGCTAATGTAAATCTTGCTGCAATGAATAGAGGTGTGAGGAAGGGATTTTTATATTGTATTTTTCTGTTCCTAGGGCATATCCCTAGGAGTGGTATAGCTGGATCATATTTTCAGCTTTTGGAGGAATCTCCATATCTCTTTCCATATAGGTTGGACATTCCCACCAGCAGTGAATAAGAGTTTCTTTCTCTCCAAATCCCCACCAGTACTGCTTGTTCTCATCCTTTGTGATGTGCACCAATCTCTGTAGCATGAGATGGTACCTCATAGTTGTTTAATTTGCATCTCTCTGATGATTAGTGATGTGGAGCATTTTTATATGTGCCTTTTGGCCATTTGTATTTCTCCTTCGACAAAGTATCTGTTCATTTCTTCTCCCCATTTTTTGATGGGATTAGATGTTTTTTTCTTGTAAAGTTTCATCAGTGCCTTGTATATTTTGGATATTAGTCCCTTATCTGATGAGTATTGGGTGAATAGTTTCTCCCACTCAGTAGGTGGCTCTTGTATCCTAGGCACTATCTCCTTTGAAGTGCAGAAGCTTCTCAGCTTAATCTGTTTGTCTATGCTTCCACTTGTTTGGAGAATGCTGTTTCCTCCTTAAAGATGCCTGTAGTCTCAATATCATGAAGTGTTTTACCTACGTATTGTTCTAGATACCTTATGGTATCAGGTCTGATATCAAGGTCTTTAATCCATTTGGATTTGACCATCATACATGGTGTTAGCTGGGGGTCTGAGTTCGGTTTTTTGCAAGTGGCCAACCATTTGTGCCAACACCACTTGTTGAAGAGGCTTTCCTTGCTCTATTTAGAATTTTTTGCTCCTTTATCAAAAATTAGGTGGTTGTATGTCTGGGGACATTCTCTGAGGACTCAAGCCTATTCCACTGATCCTGAGGGTCTCTCTTTATTCCAATACCATGCTGTTTTGATAACTATTGCTTTGTAATACAGTTTAAAGTTGCGAAAAGTAATGCCTCCCATATTTCTTTTCCTAAGGAGTGCTTTAGCTATGCGAGGGTGTTTATTGTTCCAAATGAATTTCAGAAGTATTTGATCCTCTTCTTTAAAGAATGTCATGGGTATCTTTGGAGCAATTGCATTAAATCTGTACAAGGCTTTGGGGAGTATTACCATTTAATGATGTTAATACTGCCAATCCATGAGCAGGGTATGTGTTTCCCTTTCCATGTGTCCTCTCTTATTTCTTGAAGCAGGGCTTTATAGTTTTCTTTGTATAGGTCCTTCACATCTTTAGTCAAGTTGACTCCAAGATTTGAGTTTGTATGACACTAATGTGAATGGGGTTGTTTTCTTAATGTTCATTTCCTCCTATAAACAGGCCATTGATTTTTGCATGTTAATTTTGTAGCCTGCCACATTACTATATAAATCTATTGTTTCTAGAAACTTTTTGGTAAAGCCTTTAGGGTTTTCCAAGTATAGTATCATGTCATCTGCAAACAGTGAGAGCTTGACTTCTTTTTTTCCTATCTGGATTCCTTTGATATTTTTTTCTTGCCTAATCGCTATAGCAAGTACTTTTACTACTATATTGAATAGAAGTGGTAAGAGAGGACAGCGTTGTCTTGTACCAGAAGTTAGAGGAAAGGCTTTTAGTAGAAAATGTTAAAAAAATTTTAACTCTGTGCCTATATTGACTATATATAAAGTAATTATCTTGAATAAGAATCAAATAAACATAAAGAAATTATTTTATAATTACTTTATCATAAAATAATTAATGATTGGTCTATTTATAAGCCAAAGCTGCATGTTACAGATGAAATTGAAATTTTTCCCATGGCACACCAGACAATATCTCATGGCATACTAGCGTGCTATGGCACAGTGGTTGTAAAATGCTGCTTTATACATTTAAGTGACTTGTTGGATCATACAAATAGTAGACCCAAATCTTGCTTGACTCCAGGCCATTTGAGTCTCATCTTTCTATTATTGCTACTGCCTCTTTTTTACTGTTTCACACTTCTCTATACCTTTCCAAATAACTCCTTACTATCTCTTTTTTATGTCTCATAGTCACATAATCAGTCCCTGAATTATAGTGACCTTGTTTTCTCTTTCCACATGTATTTTCAGTGTTTAATAAATATTGTCACACATAGATTTTTAATTTTCTTTTCAGAAAACAGATCCTCAGTTTCATTCACAAGCTTAGGATAAAATTAGATGAAGAAAACTTAAATGATACAAGTGCATTCAAAGAAGAGATTATAACCTAGGAAGTAAAAAAGAAATCACTGGGGAATTTGTATATGTATGGATTAATAAAATATATAAAATTAGAAGAGAATGGAAGAAGAAAGACTCACAGATGAGATAACTATGTTGTGTACAGGGCCAGCTGATATGAAGAGAGAGGAGAGGTTAGAAAGGACTTTGTGAGCCAGAAGTTCACCAAGTACTTCTTAGATATCCCCATGTTATGAGCAGCAGTGAGCAAAAATAACTGATTCTGCTCAGAAAGTTACCAGGTAAATGAAGGAAGGCAGTGCCCAACTAGGCAAAAAAAAAAATCTGTGGGATGGGTTCCTGGAAACTAAATTTCTCTGGAAGATGGAAGATTAAGAGGGGCTTTCTAAAGAAATTCTATTTGAGAAAGGAAGGAGTACCCAAAGAAGATAAAAGTTGTACAGTCCAGCTGAAATGAAGAAGGATGCTCACTTGTATAAACTTTGAAAGCTATCAAAAATGTGAGGCCCAAAAGGGCAAAGAGGGAAAGAAGCGAAGGAGAAGAGGTTTGAGTCTTGCTTCTGCTATTTTTTTTTCTTATCATATATCATTGGGCAATAATATCCTGTGTCTTTCTTTGCTTCTCTGTACAATAGGGGGAATAGCAATAATCTCTCCTTTACAGTCTGAAGGAGTTTATGTGTATGTAGAATTTAAAACAGTGACAGCCATACTATAATGAACTCTGATTATTATCTCTTTTATCAAGAGGGAAGTGATCATAAAAAAGAGGCTTATTTAGTGAATGTTCAAAGAAGACAAGCAAGGGAAGAATACAAGCTTCCCTGATGACTAATTCTATCTCCCTTTCTTTTAGGAGGAAGACAGGAGCCCATCAGAGAACACAGTGAACCCCCTTCCTTTATGGATTTGACCCGAGCCCTCATAAAACTTTCTGTGATTTCTCAGCTGCATCGGAGCTCAGGAGAACCCCAATAGGGACAGGAAACGTTTCTGGTTTCTATTTCAACTTGACCTCAAATGCACTGATGTTTATTGCCCTCATAAACCCCATACAATGGTAGCATTCACAGAGCAGTATTGGGAAGGCCAAGAACGATGTGTTGATGACTACATCCTTGTTATCACCTGCCTCATCCTGGACCATGTATGAGGGATCTGTACCCAGTATTACATGTGCCACATCCGGGAACTCCTGTGATTCAGCCATGGAGGGAGGTCCTATCAGATAAACAATTATTATTCATAAATTCTGGAATCGATTTTGTGAGGTGGAATGAATGGAACAGGCCCCTAGTGGAGCTACTGGGAGTGAGGCTCTTTGGATAGGGTTCTGGCTGGCTCTGGGTTTACATTTGGAACTGGAACTATTTTATTTTATTTAGAACTGGAACTCTTCCTTCCTACTCTTCTATAAGACACATGCAGAGAGAGGAGATAACTCAAGGGATATAGCAATAATAGCATAATTTTCGTTCCCAAATGCATTGCTGGGGTCCCCAAGCATTCCCAGGGTCCCAAACTCTCAGATCTGCACTGCCTGCCAGGAGCAGGACCTGATCCCTCAGCACCTCTGGGTATGACTCTTTAAGGACATTTTAAAATCACACATAGAAGGAGAAAGATGAGAGGGTGGACGTTAAAGAAATGCCGCAATAATCAAGGGATCTCTGAGTTATTCTTACACCCTCACCCTGTGACTGGAATTCCGAGGAACAAAGTGTATATCAGCCAGGAGCTATGAACCCTCAAATAGCATCACTTGTTTTTTTTTTTTTTTTAAAGTTACCTGAATCTTTGTTTTGTTTGAGGGACATACCCAGCTGTAATCGATGCTTTCTTCTGACTCTACTCAGGGATCACTCTTTTTATTTTTTTTGAACAACTTGATTACATACATGATTGTGTTTGGGTTTCAGTCATGTAAAGAACACCACCCATCACCAGTGCAACATTCCCATCACCAATGTCCCAAGTCTCCTTCCTCCCTACCCGACCCCTGCCTGTACTCTAAACAGGCTCTCCATTTCCCTCATACATTCTCAATATTAGGAAAGTTCAAAATGTAGTTATTTTTCTAACTAAACTCATAACTCTTAGTGATGAGCTTCCTGAGGTGAGCTGAAACTTTCAGCTCTTTTCTCTTTTGTGTCTGAAATTTATTATTGCAAGAATGTCTTTCATTTTTCTTAAAACCCATAGATGAGTGAGACCATTCTGCATTTTTCTCTCTCTCTCTCTGACTTATTTCACTCAGCATAATAAATTCCGTGTACATCCATGTATAGGAAAATTTCATACTTCATCTCTCCTGACAACTGCATAATATTCCATTGTGTATATGTACCACAATTTCTTTAGCCATTCGTCTGTTGAAGGGCATCTTGGTTGTTTCCAGAGTCTCACTATGGTAAATAGTGCTGCAATGAATATAGGTGTAAGGAAGGGGTTTTTGTATTGTATTTTTGTGTTCCTAGGGTATATTCCTAGGAGTGGTATAGCTGGATCGTATGGGAGCTCGATTTCCAGTTTTTGGAGGAATCTCCATATCGCTTTCCATAAAGGTTGAACTAGATGGCATTCCCACCAGCAGTGGATAAGAGTTCCTTTCTCTCCACATCCCCGCCAACACTGTTTATTCTCATTCTTTGTGATGTGTGCCATTCTCTGTGGTGCGAGGTATTATCTCATCATTGTTTTGATTTGCATCTCCCTGATTAGTGATGTGGAGCATTTCTTCATGTGTCTTTTGGCCATTTGTATTTCTTCTTTGTCAAAGTGTCTGTTCATTTCTTCTCCCCATTTTTTGATGGGATTAGATGTTTTTTCTTGTAAATTTCTGTCAGTGCCTTGTATATTTTGGAGATTAGCCCCTTATCTGATGGGTATTGTGTGAATAGTTTCTCCCACTCAGTGGGTGGCTCTTGTATCCTGGGCACTATTTCTTTTGAGGTGCAGAAGCTTCTCAGCTTAATATATTCCCATCTGTTAATCTCTGCTTTCACTTGCTTGGAGAGTGCAGTTTCCTCCTTGAAGATGACTGTAGTCTCAATGTCCCGGAGTGTTTTGCCTATATGTTGTTCTATATATCTTATGGTTTTGGGTCTGATATCGAGGTCTTTAATCCATTTGGATTTTACTTTTGTACTTGTTAGCTGGGGGTCTAAGTTCAATTTTTTGCAAGTGGCTATCCAGTTGTGCCAAAACCACTTGTTGAAGAGGCTTTCCCTGCTCCATTTATGATTTCCTGCTCCTTTATCAAAAATTAGATGATTGTATGTCTGGGGAACATTTTCTGAGTATTCAAGCCTATTCCACTGATCTGAGGGCCTGTCCTTATTCCAATACCATGCTGTTTTGATAACTATTGCTTTGTAGTACAGTTTAAAGTTGGGGAAAGTAATTCCTCCCATATTCTTTTTCCCAATGATTGCTTTAGCTATTCTAGGGTGTTTATTGTTCCAAATGAATTTCAAAAGTGCCTGATCCACTTCTTTGAAGAATGTCATGGGTATATTTAGAGGGATAGCATTAAATCTGTATAACGCCTTAGGGAGTATTGCCATTTTGATTATGTTAATCCTGCCAATCCATGAACAGGGTATGTGTTTCCATTTCCACGTGTTCTCTCTTATTTCTTGGAGCAGAGTTTTATAGTTTTCTTTGTATAGGTCCTTCACATTTTTAGTCAAGTTGATTTCAAGATATTTGAGTTTGTGTGGCACTATTGTGAATGGGGTTGTTTTCTTAATGTCCATTTCTTCCTTATTACTGTTGGTGTATAGAAAGGCCATTGATTTTTGTAGCCTGCTACCTTGCTAAATGAGTCTATTGTTTCTAGAAGCTTTTTGGTAGAGTCTTTAGGGTTTTCTAAGTAGAGTATCATGTCATCTGCAAACAGTGAGAGCTTGACTTCTTCCTTTCTTATCTGGATTCACTTGATATCTTTTTCTTGCCTAATAGCAATACTTCCAGTGCTATGTTGAATAGGAGTGGTGAGAGAGGACAGACTTGTCTTGTGCCAGAATTTAGAGGGAAGACTTATAGTTTTTCTCCATTGAGGATAATATTTGCCACTGGCTTGTGGTAGATGGCCTTAATTATATTGAGAAAGGTTCCTTCCATTCCCATCTTGCTGAGAGTTTTGATCAAGAATGGGTTTTGGACCTTATTAAATGCTTTCTCTGCATCTATTGATATGATCATGTGGTTTTTATTTTTCTTGTTGTTGATGTTGTGTATGATGTTGATAGATTTATGGATGTTAAACCATCCTTGCATTCCTGGGATGAAACCTACTTGATCATAGTGGATGATCTTCTTAATGAGGCATTGAATCCTCTTTGCCAGGATTTTGTTGAGGATCTTTGCATCTGCATTCATCAACGATACTGGTCTGTAATTTTCTTTTTTCGTAGCATCTCTGTCTGCTTTAGATATCAGGGTGATGTTGGCTTCGTAAAAACTATTTGGAAGTGTTTCTGTTTGTTCAATTTCATGAAAGAGTCTTGCCAGGATTGGTAGTAGTTCCTCTTGGAAAGTTTGAAAGAATTCATTTGTGAATCCATCTGGGCCTGGGCTTTTGTTTTTGGGCAGACTTTTTATTACCGTTTTAATTTCATCAATGGTGATGGGAGTGTTTAAATATGCTACATCCTCTTCCTTCAACCGTGGAAGATTATAAGAGTCCAAGAATTTATCCATCTCTTCTAGGTTCTCATTTTTAGTGGCGTAGAGTTTCTCAAAGTAGTTTCTGATTACCCTTTGAATCTCTGTTATACCAGTAGTGATCTCTCCTTTTTCATTCCTAATATGAGTTATCAAGTTTCTCTCTCTCTCTTTCTTTGTTTGGTTTGCCAGTGGTCTGTCAATTTTTTTTATTTTTTCAAAGAACCAACTTCTGCTTTTGTTGATTTTTCGGATTGTTTTTTGGGTTTCCACTTCATTGATTTCTGCTTTTAGCTTTGTTATTTCCTTCTGTCTTCCTATTTTTGGGTCCTTTTGTTGAGCACTTTCTAGTTCAATTAGCTGTGTCATTAAGCTACTCAGGTAAGCTCCTTCTTCCTTCCTGATTTGTGCTTGCAAAGCTATAAATTTTCCTCTCAGTACTGCTTTTGCTGTGTCCCATAAGTTCTGATAGTTTGTGTCTTTATTGTCATTTGTTTCCAGGAACCTTTTTATTTCCTCCTT
This sequence comes from Suncus etruscus, assembly GCF_024139225.1. Lineage (NCBI taxonomy): Eukaryota > Metazoa > Chordata > Mammalia > Eulipotyphla > Soricidae > Suncus > Suncus etruscus. Next base: position 95,856,850 of record NC_064848.1, on the reverse strand, counting down.
GATTTCATCTCGGACCCACTGGTTATTGAGTATGAGGCTGTTAAACTTAAAGGTGTTAAAGTGTTTCTTCTGAGTCCCTTTGGAATTCAGAAATAATTTCAGAGCCTTGTGGTCAGCGAAGGTAGTCTGCAAAATTTCTATCCTCTTGATATTATGGAGGTATGTTTTATGTGCTAGTATGTTGTCTATCCTGGAGAATGTCCCATGTACATTGGAGAAGAATGTGTATCCAGGTTTCTGGGGATGGAGTGTACTATATATCCACTAGGCCTCTTTCTTCCATTTCTCTTCTCTTGTCTAGTATATTCTTGTTGGGTTTCAGTCTGGTTGACCTATCCAGTGTTGACAAGCCGTGTTGAGGTCCCCCACAATTATTGTGTTGTTATTGATATTATTTTTCAGATTTGTCAACAGTTGTATTAAATATTTTGCTGGCCCCTCATTCGTGCATATATGATTAGGAGAGTTATTTCTTCCTGCTCTACATACCCCTTGATTAATATAAAATGTTCATCTTTGTCCCTTACAACCTTCCTGAGTATAAAGTTTGCAATACCTGATATTAATATGGCCACTCCAGCTTTTTTATGGGTGTTATTTGCTTGGATAATTTTTCTCCAGCCTTTTATTTTGAGTCTATGTTTGTTCTGACTATTCAGGTGCATTTCTTGTAGGCAGCAGAAGGTTGGATTGAGTTTTTTGATCAATTTAGCCACTCTGTGTCTCTTGACTGGTGCATTTATTCCATTGTCATTGAGAGAAAGAATTGTCCTGGGATTTTATGCCATCTTTTTATCGAAATTTGGTGTGTCTTTTGGTTAGTCTTGTCTTAAATTAGGTCTTTCAGTTTTTCTCTTAAAACTGGTTTTGAGTCTGTAAAGTTTCTGAGCCGTTTTTTGTCTGTGAAACCATGTATTCTTCTATCAAACCAGAAAGTGAGTTTTGCTGGGTACAGTGTTCTAGGTGAAGCATTCATTTCATTCAGTCTTGTCACAATATCCCACCACTGCTTTCTGGCATTGAGTGTTTCTGGTGACAGGTCTGCTGTCAAGGATGATTGCTTGAATGTAATTTCTTCTTTTGATCTTGCTGTTTTCAGAATTTCGTCTCTATCTGTGGGATTTGTCATTGTGACTAGGATGTGTCTTGGGGTGGTTTTTCTGGGGTCTCTTTTGGTTGGTACTCTTCGAGCATGCAGGATTTGATCACATATATTCTTTAGCTCTGGAAGTTTCTCTTTAATGATGTTCTTGACCATTGATTCTTCCTGGAAATTTTCTTCCTGGGTCTCTGGGACTCCAATGATTCTTAAGTTGTTTCTGTTGAGCTTATCATAGACTTCTATTTTCATCTGTTCCCATTCTTTGACTAATTTTTCCATTGTCTGTTTATTTGCTTTAAGTTTTTTTTCCAATCTCTCCTGCTGTATGGAATTGTTATGTATCTCATCTTCCACAGCACCAAGTCTATTCTCAGCTTCTGATACCCTGTCCCAGGGCTTATCCATTTTGTCATTCACTTCGTTTACTGACTTTTTCAGGCCTGTTAGTTGACATTTTATTTCAGTTTGGAGCTTTGTGATTTCTGTCTTCATATTTTCTTGGTTCTTATTAGTGTTTTGTTCAACTTGATCCATGGTTTCTTTGAGTTTGTTGAGCATCTTCCATATTGCTAGTCTAAAGTCCTTATCTGAGAGGTTGATTAGTTGGTTGTTCATTATCTGGTCATCAGAATTGTCATCTTCTTTCTCTATGTCTGATGCTGGCCTGCATTGTTTCTCCATTGTCACACTTGTATTGTGGGTTTTTCTACATGTTGTGGTGGTATTCATTGGCTACATTATGCAGGCAGCACACTCCTCCTGCTCCGCCCTTTCTTGATGGGCTAACTTGCCTCTAAGGGAGGGGAGTTCTCTGTGGATGAAGACTCACACAGGATTAAATCTTAGGCCCTAGCACTCAGCAGAGAAGACAGTCCAGTGAGAAATGCTTGCTTTTGTGATCCAGCAGAGTTCTTACTGTGGTTTTTTCTTCTTGTTGTGATGGTGTTTTTTTCTTAGAGTGCACGGCTGCATAGCAAAGTGGAGCCAAAGTGCTCTGCTGGAGCCTCTTTTTGGCCCACTCCCAAGAGGTTCATGCAACAGGATAGTAGACAGACACACACAGGCAGCATTCACAATTTTTCACAGTCGGGCACCACTGGGCAGGCGTGGTTCTCAATCACTCTCTGGGCAGCTTCTGAATGCTGTATTTTTGGGGTTTGCTTCCCAGAACTCTGAGGAGAGTCGCTCGCTGGGTAGCTTCAGAATGTAATTTTTTTGGGATCGTTTCCCAGGGCTCTGAGGAGAGCTTCAAGAATTCAGGAAAGACAGAGAAGCATAGGACAGGGCTCCCTTCAGGTCCTCAGTTTCCTCAGAAGAAGCACAGCCAGGTGGAGACTCTGCAGGTAGAGCAATCAGCCCTTTGCCTGGCAACCCCCACATCCAGCCATTTCTTACTCACTTGCTCATTGGGTAGCTTCAGAATGTAGTTTTTTGGGGGGTTTGCTTCCCAGGGCTCTGAGGAGAGCTTCAAGAATTTAGGAAAGACAGAGATGCATAGGACAGGGCTCCCTTCAGGCCCTCAGTTTCCTCAGAAGAAGCACAGCTGGGTGGAGACTCTGCAGGTAGAGCAATCAGCACTCTGCCTGGAAACCCCCACATCCAGCCATTTCTTACTCACTCACTCGCTCGCTGGGTAGCTTCAGAATTTAGTTTTTTTGGGGTTTTCTTCCCAGGGCTCTGAGGAGAGCTTCAAGAATTCAGGAAAGAGAGAAGTATAGGACAGGGCTCCCTTCAGGTCCTCAGTTTCCTCAGAAGAAGCACAGCCTCATTCTATTATTTTTTATGTTTTGAACATTAAGTGGATTCAAATACACATTACCATCTAGTTTGGTGTGTTTCTATGAAGATGACAATATTAAAAATATTGGAGTTGCCAGGCATCTGTATTTCCATGGTAGTCCAGAAATTCCAAGCTCTGTGGCTGATACTGCAGTTTTTGTGGGGTGTGATTTCAGTTGCCAGGTTTTCCAGAAGTCCAAGAATTTGGAGGAGTTGGGCCAGTGCCATATTACGGCGGTAAAGCATTTGTGACCACCCCAGGCCAAACCCAGGTTCAAACCCCAGCATCCCATATTGTCCCCCAATCCTGTCAGGAGCGATTTCTAAGCACAGAGACAACAGTAGCCCCTGCACACCACCCAAAATAGTAAAATAAAAAAAAATAAATAAAATAGCCCAAAAATACAGTGAAGCCAAAAAATAAAATATAGAACTAAAAATTTTTTTCAAGGAGTAGCAGAGGGGAAGGTGCCCACACTCATTCCAAGATAGGTGATATCAACCTAAATATCAGCATACCTGGAGTTTTGATCATTGATGTCTCTGCAGAGACCCATAGAAGAGTGGCAGACTATGGCCATTAATGAAATAGCGATATGGTTGGTAGATGCAATGCCCTGGCTTCAGCAGGGTGGGAACTTGGCCCAGCCTCTCATCCCTAGATTGTCGTCATATTTCAGCAGTGTGGCTCGCGTACTGATAATTTTTCACAGTTGCTTTACATCTCTTTTGAGAATAGATTGAGTCTATGGAGCTGATCTACTGCAGATCCAGTGACTGTTTTTATGGGTGTGGTTTTATTTATAATTTTTAATTAATGCATTTTAATTGAGTTACTCTGACATAGTTACAAAGTCATTCATGTTTGAGTTCAGTCAAATGTTCCAACACCCATTCCTCACTAGTGCATATTTCGCACCACCAGTGTCTCCAGTTTCCCTCCCACCCTACATCCAGTATCCTCTATTGCAGATATTTTCTTGTTTCTCTTACTCTGTTATTTTTTTCTTATTGGCACTATGGTTTGTAGTAATAACTGAAAGGGTATCATGCATATCACTTTACCTCCTATCAGTAGCCAGTTCTTGTCAGGAGTAATGTTTTCCAGCTATCATTGGGTCCAGACTTGTAAGCAAAATATTTCACTTATAAAGCTGCTTAAACTGAATGTTTTCCAGAAGCTATCACACAATTTTCCATTTAACTAGGAAATAATCCCCTATACACACATTAAAACATGTTGATGTTTTATGTTGGGTTTTACAATAATTAATAAATACATGAACTTTAACTCTTTCACTTGAGTCAAAACTTAACCTTACTTTTTAAAGAAAATACTAACAAGTTTCATCTCCAACTTATTCCATTTTTATTTATTTTTACCTTTTGGGCCACACACAGCTGTGCTCAGGAGTCACTTGTGGCAGTGCACAGGAATGGGGTGCCAGGGATTCAATCAGATCACCCATGTTCAAACATTATCTCTGCATCATCTAAATAGCACCTTTATTTCATTTTTTTTAGAGTAATCAAATTTATTAAGTCTTTATAAAACTTTGGGAGGGAAGATACCTTAAAGGGCTGAATCATATGCCTTGCATGTATTAGGCCCCAAATTCAATCCCCCAGCAGTCTCCAGCACTTGTGAGCATTAGCACTCACTGAACCCTCTGAACTGCACAGCCTCTTTTTAAAGATGGAGACTTTATCAGATTTGTTTTCCTAAAATCAGGGAAAGACAAACAGTGTTGATTTTTTTTTTTTTTACTAATTACACAATGATTATTAAATTGACTACTTTAGTTTTTTGTCTTCTCAGGCTGAAAAAAGAGACAGTAATACCACAAATGATCATCAATAAGATTATTTCTAGCATCTGTTTAGTTTTTACTATATGTACTAGTATTAAAAGCATAAATTTATAACATGTCCATAAAATATTCATTTCCTCTCTTTTGTTTATTTCATTGCCCATCTTATTTATTTTCTTTTCTTTTATTTGGAAAAGGATTTCCTCAGGCTTCTAGTACTACAATTAAATAATTTCTATCTATTATAATTCCTAACAGCCTTAATTACATAGTAAACTCACATTCAAGATTTCTAAGATATCAGAATATTTGTTGGAGGGAATCACACCTGGTGGTATGCAGGGCTTACACCTGGCTCTGTTTAGAAATTACTCCTGACAGTGCTTGTGGACCAAATGGGATGCCAGGGATCAAACCCAGTAAGTCACATGCAAGACAAGTGCCAGTGCCCCCAAGCCAGGAACAATTTCTGAGTGCATAGCCAGGAGTGGCCCATGAGCGTCACCGGGTATGGCCCCAAATAATAAATAAATAAATAAATACAAATAAAAGTAAAAACCACAAGATCCCAGCCCTAACAAAAATCCATTTTAAAGGTCGGGGGAACCCCCTTTATTCATAATCTCTACATTAACTGGACAATTCTGTATTTCCACCACCACCATATCCATTTTAAAAAGTGCCCCTTCCCCCAGGTTTTCAGTGGGTTCATATGGCCTAAGGGGTCTTCTTGTGGGCCTGTCCATTACTCACATCTGCCTTAGACAAATTAAAAAGAGATTCAACTTAAGTCATCCACTATCAGCACACCACCTCTATGTGAATTCCCCCTATCATGCATTTATATTTCTCATTAAAGAGAAAACAAAACACAAAGGGGAAAAAACAACTCTGGTTTCTTTTTAGTATAACACTAAAAATAAATAAATGAACAGCAACAACAGCAAAAAACAGCATCAAAGCATTTTGCTGAGCAGGCATGACTACTAATGTAACTAATGTACAGTAACTATACAAGATCCATAAAAAATACAACCCTCCTGACAACTTTTAACGGGTATGCTTTCAAGGAAATATATTTTTAGACCTAAGATTATCAAGAAAAACTTGGAAACTATAATTTTCAAAATATTTGCAGAATTCTTGCCTTGTATGCATGAGACATTGGTGATTAAACAATCCTGAGTCAGTCTGTATGTCTGTCTCTATCTCTCTCTCATTCTTTCTCTCTCACACACACATATACACACACCTCATTTGAATAGTATAATATGCATCACTGGATAATAATAAAATCTTTGCATTTAATCCAACCAATAGTGGAATATATGAAGGTAAAATTATATACATATATATCAAAGACTTGTCATTCTCAAATATCAAATTCTACTACGACTTATAGAAACCTGTTGATATAAAAAAAGGCACAAATAGTCTATTTTTAACAAGTTAAATAGTGTCTTCATTAGACACTATTCTCCAGAATCATTTTTTTTCCTTTTTTTGGTGAAGATTTAAATATTAAACACTTGGTGATCAGGGGCTACACCCTGTTATGTTAGTTGTTCTTTTTTTGGGGGGGGTTATTTTGAGGGGTGCCACACCCGGTGACACTCAGGGGTTACTCCTGACTATGCTCTCAGAAATTGCTCTTGGCTTGGAGGACAATATGGAACGATGGGGGAATTGAACCGCGGTCCATCCTGAGTGCAAGGCAAATGCCTTATCACTTGCACCATCAATCCTGCCTCATTTGTTAGTTGTTCTTTATAGTCCTAGAGGACCATGCAGTGCTCGTTATCTAATGCACAACTCCTGTATGCTAAACCTGCAAAATAGGACGTTTAGTTATCTCCCAGTAATAGGAAAAAAAGGATTTTAATAAAAGAAAGTGAAGACTTTTGTGTTTATCTCCACAGAATTTTTATTTTATTTTAGTAACTAAAACAGCTTATAATTTCTATAAATATAAGGATTTTAGAAAGTTATTAAAAGTAGTAATATGATTGTTGTTCCTTAACTAATATTTCTTTGTCAGTTTTCAGTTACATAAGGTAATGAAGGTGCAAAGATAAAACAGCCATAAGTCACATTATATACTTTAAGAAAAATCATATTCATATGACTTTTATTAAAATATATTGTTATTTAAAGTTTTAATTAGTTACTGTAAGCACTATTTAATTAGTTAGTGAATAGGCATACTCACATGCCTAAGAAGTCAGATTTCTGGAAATAAAATAGTAAACAACCTGCAACATGAATTGCATTAGAGTTTAATGAACCTGAGTTGATAGCAAAATTTTATTTTCAAATAAAATCTATAAAGTGAATAAGGGCAGCCATTAAAGAACATAGAAGAAGAAGAAGAAGAAGAAGATGAAGAAGAAGAAGAAGAAGAAGAAGAAGAAGGAGGAGGAGGAGGAGGAGGAGGAGGAGGAGAAAGAGGAGGAAAAGAAGAAGAAGAACAACAAGAAGAAGAAGAAAAAGAAGAAGGAGGAGGAGGAGAAAGAGGAGGAAAAGAAGAAGAAGAAGAAGAAGGAGAAGGAAAAGGAGGAGAATCTACATAGTTTCTTATGTATCATAGGAGATGTACATGTATTGAATTTTAATCATTAATAATTAATCATTAATAATTGAATAATTGAATTTTAACATGTCAAAAGATGTATAGAGAGGGGCTGTCCACAAATTTATTTTGGCAAGCCCATACTTACATACTTACTGTGATTCATTCACATTTAGAGACTCATTTTCACTGCACTAACACCCTGCCAAGACACATTTTCTGAGGTTAAATTAAACCCTCTACGTTGAAAGGTTTACACTATCTTTATTTTTTCTTTAAAGCTGTCAACTTTTCATATTATGATATCTCATGAGAACACCAAGAATTTGTAAAAGACAAGCTTTCAATAAAAAGTAGTACTTCTAAGCCTATTTGTAATTTGCTCTATTGAAAACCTATTCAATCTTTTCTTTTCTTAGAATTATCCCTTTTATTGTATTTCCAATAAATTTTTCCTTTATTGGAAAGTAATTTTTCCTAATTTTACAATAAAGAATAAAAACCACAATTTAAAAAAATAGTATTTTACCTTTTTCTCTCCTGAGCTACTTAAGAAGCTGCACTTGGTTCAGGTTTTTTTCCCTAAAGGAAGAAAGAGGTGGCTACTATGAAGACAGAAAAGACACTAGAATCAGTAGCTCTGTTTCAGCTCATTATGCAAAGTGGAAAATAGACGTTGCAGTCCAAGCAGACTCTGAAAAAGAATCAAGCAAGGCAAAATATAGATGATTATTCTCAATATTCCTGACTATTCTCAGCTTGGCCCTGAGAAAATCTAAAAGTGTACTACACAATGTTAGAAAAAAAACTCTACTGGCAATGATATTTAATTGGGCAAAGCCTGTGAAAAATCCTATAGGGTCTATTTATACACTGGTTACCACTGATGCAAGTGATTTTGATATCACTAGAAGCATGACAGTAAATTGGTGAAAAATAAATCATGCAGTTTTCTGTAATAAAACTGCAAAGCTTGTGAAAAAAAAAGTACTTAAAAATTCCAGAAATCCAAACATTAATCAAAGTTAGGCGCAAGGAAACTAGATGAATTAAGAAGACTGATAGATCTCTTTTTAGTGTGGCTAAAAGTCTACTGATCTTTTCCCCCGCATTGAAAATGATGGGTGTTAGTATTATGTTTTTGATCAGGGTAAAAATCCCAGATTTTCTATAAACCTGAATAACAATATGATAAATTAAAAAAATTTAGATCCTAGAAATGATCACTCATACACAGTAATTAAACCAGCAACTATGAATGTCACCATTGGAACTATTGAGAAATTCTTGATGGTCAAATATTTATTTTAGAGATTGTGATTTAATTGGTAATTAGTGTGGATAAATCTGAACTTCTCTCTCTTTTTTTTTTTAAGTCATTAAGTGTTTTTAATAGCCAACCAAGTCTGAGACTCAGTGCTTAAAATGGTGGTTAGCACTACTGATATTAAATCAGTATTTAAGCATTACATTAAAACACAGGCAAAAAGGAAAAAAATCAATGGATGAGATGGGGAAGTAAGAAACTGAGGCTACAAATATAACCAATTCTCTTGAGATTAAAAATAGTGGTTGTTGGGGTCTGAGCGATAGCATAATAAATAGAACATTTGCCTTGCACACAACCAACCAAGATTGAATGCCCAGATTCCCATATGGACCCCTGAGTGGTCCAGTAGTAATTTCTGAACACAGAGCCAGGAGTAATCTCTGAGTGTCACCAGATGTGACCCAAACCAAAAAAAAAATAAATAAAAATAGTGGTTGTTATATTTGGGAAGAGTTTTTAAGATTATGCAAATGACAGAAAGATACAACAGAAATTGAGAGGTTAATATACTGAGGGTGTGTTAAAAAAGGGGGTAGGGGAATCTATAAGTTTAAGAGACTGAAAAGACTTAGAAGCCAGAGCAGAGAAGCAGTCTGGTGGGAGGCCATGGGGATAGGAGATTATTGGTAATAGGAAACGGACAGTGGTGAAGGGATTAGTATTTAAATTGAAATGTTGTATACCTGAAACCCAAACATGAATAACTTTGTAATTTACTGAAATTATTTTTAAATTTGTTTTTTGAATAAATTATTTTTAAAATAAAATTTTAAGAAGTTACATACAATCTTTATCAACTCAAATACATTATCAAAATAAATATATAAATTCTCCATGTAAAATAAGAAAGTAGAGGTTTCATTGCATATTATACAAATATTTACAGACTTTATTATGTGCCAGACACAATTCTAAATAAATTAAGCTAAAAAATAAAAAAAAGGCAAATTTATTTTATGGAGCTTGTATACTTAAGAAAACAGTAGTATGTATACAAATACAATGAACTTGAAAAGAATTTCTGAACTTTTCATGTTATTATCAATATCTAACTAAAATCATATTAAGAGAAAGCATTTGTTGTGTGTGTGGAAAAGCAGCACTTTTAAAAACAAAACTCAGTTGAAATGATCTCATGGGGGCAGGAGTGGATAGCACAGTGCATAGGATGTTTGACTTACATGGGGCCAACCTGGATTTGATCTCCGAATTACATATGGTCTCCTGAGACTGCCAGGAGGATTTCTGAGTTCAGAGGCAGGAGTAACTCCTGGCAGCTGGTGTGGCCCAAAAACAAACAAACAAACAAAAAAAAAGACTTACGATTTTGTGAAAATATAATTGATAATAATTAAGAGTGATTTGATGATGACCATGAGATAACGCAAATGGCTGGACTCTGCTTTGCAAGCAGGAGTCACAGTTTGATTTCTAGTACTATCTGGTTCCCCAATCACTCCTAAGAAATGGCTCCTTGTCTAATATGCAGACATCCAGAAAATAAAATTCATTTAGCTAGAAAGATGAGTCTGAGGAGAAATGTGGAAAAGATAACTTATGGACCTTTCTTTAACTACCAATTATTGGGAGCTGGAACCACTTAGGGCATAAACTCTTGTTTGGGGTCATGTATTCACTCCTGTATCTGCCAACTTTCCCAAAAGAAGACATTTCAGAAACTTTTGAACTAGATTCCTCAGACCCTTTTTATGATAGTAAAAATTTAGCCTGGATAGATTAAGATGGTTAGGCTCCTGACCAAAAAAAATACTCTTCTTCTCCTAATTACTGTTTCTAAGCAATAAATATTGTACATAGAGGACAATCAGAGCTCACAGTTAATGAGACCATGAGCACACTGCTTTTCTCTCTATGCCTATCTCTTTTTCTTAACTTCAGGTCCAAAAACCTAAGACTGGTATCTGGTAACTCCTGAGAAATGCTAGGTGTGGCTAAATAAATTTTTAAAGAAATTTTGTTTTGTTTTATTTTGTTTTCGGGTTACACACGGCAGCGCTCAGGGGACACTCCAGGCTCTATGCTCAGAAATCGCTCCTGGCAGGCTCGGGGGACCATATGGGATGCCGGGATTAGAACCATTGTCCTTCTGCATGCAAGGCAAATGACTTACTTCCATGCTATGTCTCCAGCCCCTTTTAAAATTTTTTTTAAAAATTAATATTTATAGCCTCTAGAAGGATTCCTCCCATTTTTTGCTTGTTCGATTTTTGCCCCCTCTGTTTTTTTTTTCTTCTTTCCTTCAAACAGAACCACCTAACTTGAACCATCTTGTTTTACCTCACAAACTGAGGGTGAAATAATGGAGGGTACCAAGATTAAATAGTTATATGAACACTGAGTAGAAATAAAAATGATTAGATTTAGGTACCAAATCTAAAGCCAAAGACAATAGGATCGATACCCAATCGACACAGTGGGGACCACTCATACTAGCAGCCCAGGGGCAGTGGAGGAGGATATGGGATGCATGCTGGGAACAGGGGGAGATGGAAGGCAACATTGGTGGTGGGAATGCCCCTGATTCAATGCCATTATATACCTAAAATTTTACTGTGAATGATTTGCAATCCACTTTGGTCAAAATAAAAATTATTATAAAAATTAAATTAAATTTAGAAAAAGAAATGGAAAAAATTAATATTGAAAATGTGACTTAAAGAAATAACAATAATACTTCATAAAGACAAAAGAAAATATTAAATATTATTTTTGTACCCATAACATGACTTCAAAATTTATAATTAAATACTTGACAGAACAAATGGCTAAGATTTACATCTGCGCCTGAGTCTTAAAAACGGTCAAAAATTAAAGGAGTGAGATACATTGATGGAGAAATAATTTCTTGTGAAAAAAAAAAAACCCCAACTCCAGTCATGTTTGTAATCATGGTGTTTAAATATATATATGAAATCTCCAGTGTTGTATGAGGTACTTGACTTTAGGAATATTGCAGTAATATATTTTCTTTAAAAAAAATTGATAATAAAAATATTACATGCAAAAAAAAAAGAAATTGATAGTAAGCATCATGGAATATTTTCATGTAGGATTATGAATATAGTATTATAGAAGCTAATGGATATAGAAAATATTTTTAAATATATTAACTGCAAACTTTCTTTTTTGCTATGTATAACACCATTTCCAAAATGAGGGATGAACAGTTAGCTGCAAATTTAGTAAAGTTAACATTATGATAATCATAATACAAATGTTAATAACCTTCAGATAATTTAAATTATTCAGAGAACAACCTCTAACCAAGGTGAAATAATATTAAGAATTAATTACGGTAGAGTGATGAAAAAAACAGAAAGAAAATAAGATGGGAGGAGGAAGAGTGGAAGGATAGTAAGGAAGCTATGACACATGAAAATTAAAATAATAAAACTCCTAATTTTCTAACAATTAAATACCTTTCTAAATGGTAGAACAAAGAAGGAATTAAAATAAATAATAAAATATTTTCAATTCTGGCCTTCCCCACCAGGAGTACTAGGTGCCACTTCTCCCTGGCTGCCCTGCGCCAGGCAGCTTCACCTGCATTTTCTGTATACTAAGGACACACCAAGGAACCCATAATGGAGAAACTGGACTTCTTTGTTATCTAGGCTTGCCCAAAGTTTTTGCCTCACAGTTCTCATACTATGTATTTCTCTCTGGCTGCACTGTACTGGGAAGCCCAGCATTGCTGGCCAAATATCAAACACAAAACATTGCAGATGTGTTAGCATCCTCATAACAAATTCATCCCTTCCACCCCACTAACACCAAGTGTTTCTGGATTTAATATCTTCTTAAAATATTTCAACAATTGCCCTCTACACAATGAATCACGAGTTATTCTCCCCTATGCAAACTGAATTAGCATGTTAGAGCACATTATTAGATTAACAGACTATAGAGAGTAACATTGTGCTGAAATATAAAGCAACAGTTCAGATCTGAGACAATTAGAAAACTGAACATCAAATCACAGCACCCACAAATCTTAAAAAACAATGAAGGAATTATAACAGAATCTCGGTGATTCAAAACATAATGAGAGATTGCTCTGAACAGCTGGAGAACTTAAAAGACATAGATAGATTCATAGAGTCATAATCTCCCAAAGCTGAATGAAGAGGAAGTAAAAATTCTAAACAGGTCAATCACAAAGAAGGAAATGTAAACAATAATTTAATATCTTCCCAAAAACAAAAGTTCTAGTTTACATGAGTTCACTGGTGAATTTTATGAAGCCCTTAGTAAAGATTTTCTACATTTACTCATTATGCTCTTCCAAAACGTAGAAGACACAGGAATCTTTCCTAACCACATTCTATGAATCTAACATTATACTAATACTCAAAACAGAAAGACATTTCCAGAAAAGAAAATTTCAGACTAATCTTGCTGACAAGCATTGAAGCCAAACATAACAAAAATAATGGAAACAAATTCTGTTGGTGGGGATATGGTGAGAAAGGAACACTCATCCACTGCTGGTGGGAATGCTGCCTGGTCCAATTCTTATGTAAAACAGTAGGGAAGGTTAGCAGTAAACTCAAAATTGAGCTGTCATATAATCCAGAGACCCCTCTTTTAGGTATCTATCTCCAGGACAGAAAAACATTCATCCAAAAGGATATATGTACACTGCTATTCATTGCAGCACTCAGTACTATAGTTAAGACTTGACCTAAATGATGAGTGGACCATGATGATGTGGTACACACATATAATGGAATACTTCATAGCTGAAAGTAATGATGTAATCATGCAATTTTCAGCAACATTGATGGAACTGGAATAGACTATGTTAAATCGAGTAAGCCAGAAGAAGGATAAATACAGAATGATATCACTTATACGTGGTATTTAGAGTAACTGCATGAAGAAATGCAATAGTAAATGACAGTTGTCTCAAACACCATTGGCCCCAGAGTATTGCAAGGAGAAGGAAACTGAGAAAACTTAGTGACTTGAGTATAAGTTGAGGTGAAAAATGCAGCAGCCACTGGTAAATTTCAAAAATAAAAATATAGACCCAAAACATTTACAATAATTAAAGAATCAGTAGGTTAATTGTTTTTCAATATTTATTGCTAAAGAAAAACTGTAAACTAGCAACAATAACTTAAAAAATTTTTTAATATAATTTTAATTTTGATCATAGTGGCTTACATATTGTTGACAATAATATTTTAGGTACATATTTACATAAAATCAGGGGGGATTCCCATCACCAAATTGTCCTCCCTACACCTTCGTTTTTGTCTTACCTCCCATATCTTCTTCCTTCACCCCCAGGGCTGCTAGAATATGTGGTCCCCTCTGTATCTAGCCTACTACTTAGTAGTCTTGCACCTGTTTGGTCTTGGTGCCTCCCTTATTTCCCCCTCTAACTGGGAGGCAGGACTAGCTAGTTCAAGTTGCGTGGTTTTGTTTGAAGAGAAAAATAATAAACTGGGGTAAGAGTCTAATACTCCGAAAAGGGGCAGAATCCTTCTAGAGGCTCTCATCATCGATTTGAGAGACGAAGGAGAAAAAGAAGGTGAAACACTCCACCAGTACAAAAAGAAGTGTCAAATATCCAGTGAGGACTCCAACAATAACGATAAGCACCACAAAAACAAAACAAAACAAAACAAACAAAAAAGCCATGGTCTTGAAATAAGAAACATAGCATAGCACATAAAGAAAGAAAAGAAAGGAAGAGAAAAAAATAAGTATAATTGGGGGCAACAACTTCAATAATCACACCCAAACAGAGAAATCGACCAAAAATAGATAGGTAAATAAAAAATTAAGAAGAAGAAGAAATGAAGATAATAAAATAATATATAAAAATAACCAATGTTTTGTGCTTTTTGTTTTTTCCCTCCTGCCCTGGCACAGTAAATATTGGGGTCATTCGAAAAGGAATTCACTTGGCCTAAGAGATATGGGGTTTCTCCATCCTTGGAGTATATTGTTATGGGATTTACTATAGACTCTGTTCAGGATTATTTACTCTCCTGGTGGTGCTTTTGTGGTGTTTGGAAGACTTCTGCTCTGTCCTGGGTGATATAATCAGACCTCTGTGTCTAGAGATCTCAGTATCTGCACAGATCTAGGGGTGGGACTTATGATGAAGTCAGTCTTTGTGGTTCTAGAAGTTCATCCCTCAGTGTCATTTTAATCCATCTTCTGTGGTTGGTGATCTTGGTCTTTGCACTGAACTAACTTTAAAGTTTTAAATAAAGTTCAGAAAACCACAGCTTAACAGGTAATAAGTTAAATCACAAAAGTTAAAATTCTGCAAAACTGGAGTCCTCCTCCTCATCATCATCTATATGTCCAAACAGAGCTTCAGCTGTATCTGATGTGAGGGTATCAGCATAGACATTGTCATCATCACTGAGTTCGTAGATATCATCATTACTACTGTCGGTTTCATACAAAGTGCAGAATATTGTGGGTTAAATAGTAGAGTGGCAGACAGTTCAGTTCAGCCGCCTCCCTCGTCAGCTCAGCCGCGATTTGTGGACTGAGCTGAAGCACTGACTCCTCCAGCAGACAGCAGAAGATGACTGGACACTTGATTTGAATGTGCATTTGATTTGTTGAACATCCACACCAAATATATAATATAATTATATATCATATTATATATTATATTATATTATATTATATATTTTTATATATTATATATTACATATAACATTGTAATTATAATAATTATAATTATATACTATTTATATATTTATATATAAATATATATTTATATATAATGTAATTATAATTACTTAATTATAATTACATTATATATAAATAGTATATAAATAAATTATTTATATATTATTAGTATGGATATTATATTGCTAATGTTTAATAGTGAACTATATATAATATATTATGTATTATGATTATATAATTATGATTATATTTACTAGATAGTATAATTATATATATGTATGTAATGTTTGGTGTGCATGCACCAAATCAAATAACCTGTATGACCCAAGTATAAGCCGAGTTCAGATTTTTCAGCATAAAGTTTGTGCCAAAAAACTCGGCTTATACTCAAGTATATAGGTATAATTTCTTAGCTAACCAAATCCAGCAATACATCAAACATATCATATACCCTGTTTCATCCGAGGAATGTCAGGATAGTTCAACATGCACAAATAAGTTAATTTAATAACACCACAATAATAAAAAAGATAATCATGTAATCATATAAATAAATGCAAAGAAATCTTTTGACAAGATTTAACATCCATTCATGATAAAAAATCTTCAACCAAATTGGGGTAAAAGGACTTTCCTCAAGATAGTAAGAACATCTATAACAAACCCATAACCAGTACCAGGCTTGTGGTGAAAAAACTGAAACCATTTTCTGTGATACAAGTCACAAGGTCAGGATGTCCATCCTATCCATTTTTATTCAATATTGTCCTTCCTACAGAAATCAGGCAAGAAAACAAACCAAAGAAATCTAAATTGGAAAATAAAAGGTCAAAGTATAACTATTTGAAGATGACATGATAATATACATAGAAGACCTTACTCTTACTAAAGAGTCCACAGACAACTTCTATTAAACAATAAATCAATACAGCAAAGTAGCAGCTTCAAAGTTCTTACACAAATGTGGTTGCATTCTTATATGCAAAAAAAAAAAAAAGAATCAGAAGAGAAAGAAATCAAGGAGTCAATTTCATATAATATAGCATCCAAAAACCATCATATTTAGGAATAAGTTTAACAAAAGACATGGAAGAATACCATAGTAACCTTAAGTCACTTAAGAAAGAGATAAAAAACCTTAGAAAATGGGAAAATATTGTGTGCTTATGGATTGGAAGCATCAATATTGTTAAAATGACGATCCTAACTAAGCTATTATATAGATTCAATGCAATCCCCAACAAATTCAGACAACAATTTCTAAGGACCTAGAAAAGTCAATAATAAAGTATGTTGGAATCAGAAGAGACCATGAATATCCAAAGCCATATTATAAATAAGAAATGTAGCAGTATGTCATTACAGAAGTTGGAACTATTTTATAATCACTATAGTGTTTATAACTACCTGATACCAGAATAAACATAGACTATCTGACCAATGGGTCAGAATTGAATACCTAATGACAAAGTTCCATATATATAGGAGTTAATTTTTTTTATAAAGAAGCTGTGTATCTAAAATAAAGTAATGATAAGATCTTCAACAAATGGTTTTGGAAAAACTACATGTAAGAAATAAAATCTTAATTTATATTCCTACACCTTATACAAAAGTCTATTCAAAGTGGGTCAAATACCTATAGATTATGACCAGAAACTAAAAAGTACATTTATGAAAATTTAGGCAGAACACAAGATTTGGGCCTGAAAGGCATTTTAATGATCTGACACAAACAAAATAAAAAATAAATAAATGGGACTACATCAAACTAATGAGTTTCTACATGGCAAAAGAAACAGGCTAAAACTAAAAGGCAGTTAACTGAGAAAATATTTGCATTCCACACTTCAGATAAGAATATATATCAAGGATATATAGTGTATTAACAAAGATCAACAAAAATTTTTAAAACTTCTCAACAAACAGGGAGATGAAGTACACAGATACTTCTCAGAGGAAGATCATCAGTGGGCATAGAGTCACATATCATTAGGGAAATCCAAATGAAGACAACAATAAGATATCGTCTCACACTAGTGAAAATAATACATAAAGAATAGAAACAATCTGTGCTTGTAGGGATGTGGTAAAAAGAAACTCTCATCCACTGCTGATGGAAATGTTGTCCGATGGTAAATAGTATGAAAAGTCCTCAGTAATCTTAGAATTGAGCTTCCAAATGATGCAGCAATTTCACTTTGGGGTATCTATCCCCAGGACATAAAAACATTGAAAAGGATATATGCACACCATAATTTACTGTTTTATTAAATACAATAGCTGTACTGTATAAACATAATATATAATGTATATGTAAATATATATAACAAATATATATTTTCATTGAGCACAAAGGCTATGGAATCAACCACATAAATATACAAGTCTATTGCTAAGAAGAAACTGCCATGATAAACTACCCTGTATGAAAGTCTGCAAAAGAAGTTTTGTGATTTCTATTAATATGTATGTATATGTTTAGATGATAAGCTTTTTAACAGAATTAATATGTTTGATTTAGGATGTTTAGAATTTTTTTGTTTTAATTTAAACCATGCTCTATGGTGCTTGAGTCTTTCTCCTGACTCTGAGCTCATGTGTGGTTTGGGTGCAGCAGATTAAAGCCAAGTTAGAAGCTTGAACAGCAAATGCCTTACTTGCTGAACTATTTCTTTAGATCCAGGAAGGTAGATAATATTATATGTGAGATTTTTCTCTGATAAATTACTATAATCCTGATCTGTTTTAACTATAGAGAAGTAAAAGTATTTAATAAAATTCTACCTTGGAATGTCAATACTTTGGGGCTCAAAAATATTAAGTAAAATTTAAAGAAAACAGATCATAAAGGAACAGTGGAAAAATACATACTCAAAATTTTATTTATTAATTTAGAGTCCATTTTCTAGATTTCTAGAGTACATTTTCTGAATGGTGTGCTTGACTGGTTCAAATAATTCATTTGTCATTTACAATCATTAAGTCTCAGTAAACTTTGCTGACTGGATTTCAGAGTAGCCAAATTTACTATACTTCAATAGATTATTAGATCAATATGGCAAAGCAACATGAAACTGCTAAAGGTTCAATCACCACATAAATTGATAAAAAAGAATACTTATAAAGATCTAGCATCATAAATGTAAACTAAAATATACAGAAACTTCTGTTTCTAAAAGATATGGAATTACGAATTAAGAATTGTTTTTCCATTGTTTTCAAGACAGCTATTTGAAATGTATCTTTTTCATCTTTATGTATATTATAACTGATATGAATAAAAATTTAGTGAAGTCCACTGACCCAAACAGAATAATAACTTAAAAGAAGAGTATTTAATTACTGACCATAAAAATAGTACAGGAGATAAAGTACTTGCCTTGCATATAGTTAACTCTGGTTTACTCTCCAGCAATGCACTGGTCCACTGAACGCCAACGATAGTGACCTTGAGCACAGAGCCAAGAATAAGTCCTGAGCACTCATCATTAGGTATGACTCAACAACCTTCCCCAAATAAAGACTAGTTAAATATCAAAATTGAGGTATATGACAGATTAATTTCAGCACAGTAATTTATTTCAAATCATTACATTTTAAATTCTGATAACAGTTTTCTCTGATAACTAATATCATTTGAATGCCTCTCATTGAATACAATTTAGTCATTAAAGAAAAAAAAATCCAAGAAGCCTATTTCTAGGTTTCTCTTGGAAAAATACAAGAAAAATATAGGAGAGCTATGATTCTAAGTTTAAAGTATATTATTTCTAAGTTGAAAACAAAAACTAGGTAGATCAACCAAGGTCGAGTCTACACATTAGATAATAATTTATATTATGTATTAATCTAGTAATAGCAAATGTTAACAAAAGTTTTTAAATTTAATTTATCAGTGGTTTCACTATAGTTTAAATCAGTAAAAATCAGGGGAAAGCAAAAACATCCATCTACATAGGCATGATTAATCAAGCAATGAAACTGCATGCAACCCAACCAGTAAAAATGAAAAGCTGCAGTTCAAAGAAATGAAGTAAAATTAAGTTTTTAAAAAGTATTTTTATAGGTTATGTAACACTGTTATAACAATGCACGTCAATTGTGTTGATATACAATTTGGGTTGTGCTATTATTATCAGTACTTTCTTTTATGATAAAAAATATAGGTGGTTTTATTTATCCTCTGAGAAATACTGAAATACTGATGCTATTAGCAAGTAACAAAAACTTCTTTAAATTTATGAATCTAAATTCTATATATCTAAATCTAAATGGAAGAAAGAAATTACGTTGGGTATTTAATATGTTTTTAACCCACTGCTATAACAAAGTGCTAAATATTGACTTAGTGAAAGTAGTTAAGACTGTTTGATAGATATTAAGGCTTGATTGATAATCAGATGAATTGGTGAATCAGACTAGGAGCAAAACAAAGGTGATTCCCTAAGAGTAACTGACTGGTCTGACTGCAGTTCTGTTAAAAAGAGTAAAATTTGAAAGCAAACCAAATTCCCAAATACAGATGAGTGGATAAAACTATGGCAGATGTGTACATAGTAGAAGATGACTTAGTTATAAGAAAAGCAAAAGAGACATCAATATGACATAATAAAACTGGAAAAAGTTATGCTTAGAGGAATAAGTCAGGAGAATAATCAAATTATATCACTAAATGATTTCTTATTGTAGGGAAAAAGAAAGAGAGAGAAAGAGAAAAAAGAAAGAAAGAGAGAGACAGAAAGACAAAGAAAAAAGTGAAAAAGAAAGACAGACAGAAAGAAAAAAAGAAAGACAGAAAGAAGAAAGAAAGAAAGAAAGTAAGAAAGAAAGAAAGAAAGAAAGGAAGGAAGGAAGGAAGGAAGGAAGGAAGGAAGGAAGGAAGGAAGAAAAAGAAAGAAAGACAGAAAAAGAAAGAAAGAAAGAAAGAAAGAAAGAAAGAAAGAAAGAAAGAAAGAAAGAAAGAAAGAAAGAAAGAAAGAAAAAGAAAGAAAGAAAGAAAAAGAGTTATTAAGGAAGTCCGAGAGAAGTAAAACAAACTGAAGTAATTAAATCCATGAACTAGGGAGGAGAGTTATTGACTTCAGTGGTGAATGTGTAGTTACAAAACATTTTGTAAAGTAACTGTATACAACAACAAAATTTTGTCTGTGTAAATTATTTTTCAGTGATTGGCATCCACAACAGTGTGCAGGAGTTCCAGAGTGCAGAAGTCCAGGGTGATGCAATATTGGAGATCTAACCTAGAAAACTTACATATAAAGGGATTGTGATCTTCCTTCCTCTTAAGCAACATGCCTGGCCCAAAACTTTTTTTAAATTAATTTAAAACCAAAAAACTGGGTTGGAAACAAAAAATATAATTTGGATTTTAAGGATAAAAATTTTAAATGTGACTTATATAATCCCAAAATGTATTTAAAAACTTAAAATTTACATTCACATTAGAGTATTAATTATCATGATAACTTATACTTACAATTTTGAAAATTAATACAATTATATCAAATAAAATGATCTCTTAATGTAGTTAATCAATTTAATATGCTAAGTAACATGGTATCATGGGGAACACACAAGACAGGAAATATGTTTGAAAGTAGAATATGATGATGTCTTTAAAACAAAGCCAGCTGCCTTTTCTGTACTGT
This sequence comes from Suncus etruscus, assembly GCF_024139225.1. Taxonomy (NCBI): domain Eukaryota; kingdom Metazoa; phylum Chordata; class Mammalia; order Eulipotyphla; family Soricidae; genus Suncus; species Suncus etruscus. Next base: position 95,835,924 of record NC_064848.1, on the reverse strand, counting down.
GGATAATCTTTCATTAGTCTACTGAGAGAAGAATCGAATCATGTCAGCAAATTCTAAGGCAGAAAGAAATCTAGCACGACAGTTCTAGGGGGAAGTGGATAAAGTGCAGGACAAGAAATTTATTTTCAGGAGCTTAGGGAAAATAATTAACATTTTAATAAAAACGAAAAACCATGGCTTAATAGACTTTCCTTAGCCCATCCTGCTTGGTAACTTAGAAAAGTGATCATCTACATTTTTTTTTAACTCTGGATAGGACAAAGATGTTTTTTACAGTTTTCTTCCCAATCCAATGTTGAAATAAATAATATTTTTATAGAATTTCCCCTGAAATACTTACCTAAATAAAAACTTACTTTACATGTTTTTTAAAATTGGTTACTATCAGCAACAAATATCATTATTTTACTTTCCACTTTATTTGTTTCTATAAAATATAATAATATATATGTTTTATATATACATATATACTTGTATGTATACATAAAAAGAGAATAATAAATGTTTGCATAAATAGGATCTTTATTTTAACATCCTTCATTTCACTTCACTATCATAAAAACTATGAAAACAAAGAATTTGAATTATACCTTAGTAAGGTAGAACAGAAAAAAGTTCAAAGTAAACAACCTAATTATGTACAATGATATAAAGTAAGAAAAAGTAATATTCTCTTCTTTATGAATTCCTATGAATCCTATTCCTAATATGTTATTCTTTAACTACAGAGTTTGAACAAAGCTTTCAAGTATCAGTAAAGGAATATCTAAAGATAGTTTAAATTTTAAATATTAAAAGAATTATCTAATGATAGTTTAATTTAAAATTTAAATTTTAAATATCTTGGAGAAATGGTAAATTTGATTATCACTTGGCTGAATCAGTTATTTCTATAGAAACTTTAATTTTAGGTATACATGTATGTAATAACAGAGTTTGCCTGTTCACAAGATAATTGGTACTATTTCTAACAGTATTACTCTTATTGCACCCAGCTGTGTTTAGAGCTTATTCCTAATTCTGTGCTCAGGAGTCATTCCCAGCAGTGCCTGGGGACCATATGTAGTGCTGGATATCAAATCTGGTCAGTCAGATTCAAGGTCAGTGCTTTATCCATTGTACTATCTCTTCAGCTCCTATCTCTAACATTTAAGTTACTAACATCATATTTACAGTAGAACAAGATAGTTAAGTATTTCACATCAAAACAATAGATAAATTATTACATTAAAGTCACACCCATGAGGCAGAACAGCTAACAAATAGAAAACACTTGATAAATGTCAACTAGATTCTTTTCCTAACAGTATAACACATAATATAAGAGTATAACAAATTGACCATCCAAATTTTAAAACTTGAGGATGTTATCTTATTCTTTATGGATTTATATAAAGGTGAACTCAAAGAGGGTACAAAGATAGATGCATATTTAAAATTTTTCATTAGTATCTAAATTTTCCAACTACTTTGGAATTTCAATTTTTCAAATCATATTTTTCTCCAATTAAGCAAAATATTGTTTAGCAGGTGTGATTCAAATATCAATAGTAGGTCAAACTAATATAGAGATCAACAGGAATCTACTGTAATTGAAGTGTGTTAGGGAATTATCTGTAATCGTAAACCAAAACCAAATAATTACACAAATAGGCATCCCACTAGAGCTTACTATAGAAATTTCTTGACTTCAAGGATAATATGTTAACTTTGTTCCCTATTCTTTAGCACTGAGATTGGCATATTAACATTATTATTGTTCAATAGACTCATAAAATTGATAATGGTACTCCTTTTGAAACAGTAGGAGGATAAGTTACACTTCTTGTTTCTTCCTTATTACATTATCACTTTGTTCTCCTTTCCACTCTAAGATTTGGTGATCTTTCCACTCTCCCTTTAAAACAGATAAAAATCCAGTCAGCAAGAAAATTTTGAAAATGTGGTTAAAGCAATTATTTTAAAGTTGCTAATAAAGAGAATAAAATTTGGCAATCACATGGCTCAAACCAAAAATAAAGAGGAAAAAATAATAATAGAATATAGAGAAAAATGAAAATAAAAATAAGGATGAGGATTAGGTTCTATCCACCATAGCTGCCAATAACAAAGAAAGAAGCAGAAGCTACCAGAATAAAGGTGACAGAGAAAGCTAAAGAGCATGCAAAAAAAATTAAATTTGCAACACATGTTATTTGCCAAAATATTGTGCATAGTATAGTAGTCCTGTTAAAATAAAAGTTGAATATGTGAACTTCACTTATTAAAAGAAAATATAAATTTGATAACTATAGAAATAAATAACTATCTATTTGTGAAAATATTCATTACTAGAGGGCAGCAGCCACAAGTGCTTTTGTATTATTTCTTTTAGTATTAGCCAAAATAACTCCCAAGAGAAAGAAAAGATAATAATCATTATTAGCAAAAAAAACATTATGCTTTTAAATTGTCCTGTCACAGATAAAAGTCTCTATTATTTTAATTTAGGTAAGAATATTTCATAAAGATAGCTGAAAATAGCCCTATATGAGACAGGATATAAACTTACACTGATTAAAGTAGGAATAAAGAAAACAAGACTCCCTCCAAGTTATATGTTACATGTTTCTTGTTTTACTGATTTCAGAACAACACTGTAAAAATTTTTATAAGAATTTATTTGTTGAAATTTTTCCCATCCCTATCACTATTCAGGAAGAAACTTAAAAATTCAAGAGAAGCAAATAGACATAGCACCTTTCATTGCCTGTTAATATAAAGACAATTTTAAACATAGCCAAGGGCAAGTGAATAGGGAATGCTCGTGTTGTAAAAAGGCTAGAGTTATTAGTTATTTGTTTATTACAAAAAAGGTCAAAGTTATGTTAATAGAAAGAATATGAATTTCTCATGGACCAGATGGGGACCTTCAGAAATAAATGAATCATCACAGTAGGTGGTATGCTTGATTTCATATACTTTGGCAATAAGCTATAGGCTGGAGTGTAAGCTATACCCTAGTCCATCATCTGTTTCTCTAAATGGAAAGTCTTCATTATGCCCTTTTAACACAGCCAGAGGACACAGAAATTCTAGCAAGAAAACTGTCAGGATAAGGGTGGGGTAAAGTGAATTTAGACTAAATTTAGACTAAAAAAATTAAATGTCAAAAGGGAAAACGAAACAGAGGGATTGGTAAATTCTATTATTGTGTTGATGTGTGTGTATGAGACAGAAGGAGGTAAAGGGGGTAGATGGGCTTGGAAAGGGATGTTATTCCAAAAAATAAAATAAAACAGTAAGAGATTAAAGGAAAAAGACTAAAGGAAAAGGACCAAAACTGGAAAGGGTGATGTTAAAATGTTTTTATGTGCCATCCGCACACTTTACAGTTTATGACCTAGTTCAAGTGTTTGATCCTAGTGTGACACACAGTAAACATGAGCTGTTATCTCATCTATGACCTATGCAACTAGACAGGGAACTTTACATTAACTACTTAGAACTTACAGTAAATTTTCTAATTCCCTTTTATATAACTCTGCTTGTTCACTTTGGGAACAGGGTCTTACTGTACAATGTAAAATAGAGAAAGTTAGAGCCCATCTCCATACCATGATGTTGGTCATCAACAGACATTGGTACTATACACAATGTTATCATACTGGCTATGAGTGTAATAAAACAGGATAAGTTAGGCTGGTCAGTTAAATCTGTGTCCAACAAAGATAAAATGATGAACAAAAATAAACACACACAAGGGTGGGGTAGGGACAGAGAGAGATAGTACTATGGATAAGATGTTTGCCTAGTTCTTAGCTAACCTAAATTTGATCACCAGATTACCCCCATGTAGTTCCCAGGCATAACAAGAAGTGATCCCTAAGTGCAGATCCAGGAGTCAGCCTTAAGATCAGCCAGGTGTGACCCTAAAGCAAAATTACACTTTTTAAAGATTTACTCAATTGATCAACAATATTAGAAAAATCTGAATGTTTATATATCCCGATATTACCCTCAAATTTAATTTTGATTAACAACTGTAAAATGTCTCCTATATGATTACTACATAGATGAAAAAAAGAAGAAAATTCAGATGGCATGTATTAAGAACCAAGAATGCTATTTTTCTTGAAGTATAGCTATTGCCAATATCGTGTGTCTAGAACATAAAATATAAAGCACCAGGAAGTTTTCACTCTTTCCTATGGCTTCCAGAAATCACAATTACATTTTTGTGAACAAAATGATGGCCTACATTGAGGGGTAAACAAAAAATCATCACAAAACCTTGGGAAGGAACATTTCTCCAAATTTAAGGGAAAAGAAAAATCTAAATAAATGTGCTTATAAAAAATAAAGTAAAAAATGTAGACAGCTATAATATTTTCTGGATAGTTTTTCATACTACTTTCAGGTTCCTACAATGTTAACTTCTAACACTATTCCTACAATATTATTATTCCATAAAATAACATGCCCCAAGTAAGCTGTTCAAAAGCAGAGAGTCCAGGTTGCATATTTTAGCACAGTGCACACTAACTAATAAAAATCTAAAATAAAGGTCAGAAAATAAGTTAATTTATAAAAAAATCTATAAAAGACTACCAAATTCTTTTCAATCTAACAACTGTGATCAAATTAGTAGAAACTTTAGTGTATATTGGAGAAGGTACAAATTTTATAAATCTTTGCTAAGTTAAACACAGTAAATCTTTATATATGAGATCACATACAATATATGAGATCACATACAATACACTTGAATGAACATAAAATTCAATTTGTTGTTGCATTTTAATATCTTATCAGGGAGAAATCATTATAAGCAAAATCTCAGTGTTACAGTTTCTCAGATTACATGTTAACCATGAAATCAAGTAGTTTATATTTAATTATGTGCATGTGCCTAAGGCATTGACAGTATGGAAATTATTTTCATAGAAGAAGAAAAAAGATGTAAAAAGATAGAAAATTAAAAGGTTTTATTTCAGGGTTTATCAGTTGTAAAAAATTAATTTTGTATCTAGAATTTCTATTCTTAAAGAAACATAAAAGTGAAAAGCCAGAAATTAAAGTATTTTAATATCTGGACATCATTATAATATAAGCAATATATTCAATACTATAATCTATATTCAATACTACATTCCTCTATTTAAAATAAAATTTTACTACTTCAGAGAACTTAACTTTTATCAGTACTATGAATATAACTTCTGAGTTGTGTGTACCACTGACTTGAGAAGAAAAATGTTTATAGGAGGTACAGGAGAGGTGAGGTATTACCAATAAAAACATAAAGAGAAATTCATATAATTTTCACCTCCAGAACATAAAAACCGGCTAGCTTTGCAGAAGCCAGGACCCCTGTTTGTGACATCAGGCTGGGAAAATCCATGAAACTACACCAGCCCAGTGGGGCCCGACTGTGAAAAACTGTGAGTGCTGCCTCTGTGTATCTGTCTACTGTCCTCTTGCGTGAGCCTCTTGGGAGTGATCTAAAAGAGGCTCCAGAAAACTCGCTCTCCCAGAGGCCATTTTCAGGGAGGGACTCCAGAACATAGAAACTGGCTAGGCTTTGCAGAAGCCAGGTCCCCTGTTTGTGACATCAGGCTGGGAAAATCCACGAAACTACGCCTGCCCAGTGGGGCCCGACTGTGAAAAACTGTGAGTGCTGCCTCTGTGTATCTGTCTACTGTCCTCTTGTGTGAGACTCTTGGGAGTTAGCCTAAAAGAGGCTCCAGAAAACTCACTCTCCCAGAGGCCATTTTCAGGGCAGGACTCCAGAACATAAAAACCGGCTAGGCTTTGCAGAAGCCAGGTCCCCTGTTTGTGACATCAGGCTGGGAAAATCCACGAAACTACGCCTGCCCAGTGGGGCCCGACTGTGAAAAACTGTGAGTGCTGTCTCTGTGTATCTGTATACTGTCCTCTTGCATGAACCTCTTGGGAGTGGGCCAAAAAGAGGCTCCAGCAGAACACTTAGCTCCGCTTCGCTACGCGGCCATGTGCTCTTTCTAAGAAAAGAACACCATCGCAACAAGAAGAAAAAATCACACTAAGAATTGTGCTGGATCACAGAAGCAAGCATTTCTCTCTGGACTGCCTTCTCTGTTGCATGCTCAGGCCTAAGATTTGATCCAGTGTGAGGCTTCATCCACGGAGGACTCCCCTCCCTTAGAGGCAAGTCAGCCCATCCAGAAAGGGAGGAGCCAGAGGAGTGTGCTGCCTGCATCATATAGCCAATGAATACCACCACAACACATAGAAAAATCCACAATACAAGTGTGACAATGGGGAAACAATGCAGGCCAACATCAGACATAGAGAATAAAGATGAAAATTCTGATGACCAGATAATGACCAACCAACTAATCAACCTCTCAGATAAGGACTTTAGACTAGCAATATGGAAGATCCTCAACGAACTCAAAGAAACCATGGCTTGACTTGAACAGAACACTAGTAAGAACCAAGAAAATATGAAGACAGAAATCACAAAACTCCAAACTGAAATAACATGTCAACTAACAGGCCTGAAAAACTCAGTAAACGAAGTGAATGACTAAATGGATAAGCTCTGGGACAGGGTATCAGAAGCTGAGAATAGACTTGGTGCTGTGAAAGATGAGATACATAACAATTCCATACAGCAGGAGAGATTGGACAAAAAACTTAAAGCAAATGAACAGACAATGGAAAAATTAGTCAAAGAATGGGAACAGATGAAAATAGAAGTCTATGATAAGCTCAACAGAAACAACTTAAGAATCATTGGAGTCCCAGAGACCCAGGAAGAAAATTTCCAGGAAGAATCAATGGTCAAGAACATCATTAAAGAGAAACTTCCAGAGCTAAAGAATATAGGTGATCAAATCCTGCATGCCCGAAGAGTACCAACCAAAAGAGACCCCAGAAAAACCACCCCAAGACACATCCTAGTCACAATGACAAATCCCACAGATAGAGACAGAATTCTGAAAACAGCAAGATCAAAAGGGGAAATTACGTTCAAGCAAGCATCCTTGAGATTTACAGCAGACCTGTCACCAGAAACACTCAATGCCAGAAAGCAGTGGTGGGATATTATGACAAGATTGAATGAAATGAATGCTTCACCTAGAACACTCTACCCAGCAAAACTCACTTTCCCGTTTGACGGAAGAATACATGGTTTCACAGACAAAAAACAGCTCAGAAACTTTACAGACTCAAAACCAGTTTTAAGAGAAAAACTGAAAGACCTAATTTAAGACAAGACTAACCAAAAGACACACCAAATTTCAATATAAAGATGGCATTAAACCCCAGGACAATGCTGTCTCTCAACATCAATCGACTAAATGCACCAGTCAAGAGACACAGCATGGCTAAATGGATCAAAAAACTCAATCCAACCTTCTGCTGCCTACAAGAAACGCACATGAATAGTCAGAATATATATAGACGCAAAATAAAAGGCTGGAGAAAAATTATCCAAGCAAACAACACCCATAAAAAAGCTGGAGTGGCCATACTAATATCAGATAATGCAAACTTTATACTCAGGAAGGTTGTAAGGGACAAAGATGGACATTTTATATTAATCAAGGGGTATGTAGAGCAGGAAGAAATCACTCTCCTAAACATATATGCACTGAATGAGGGGCCAGCAAAATATTTAATACAACTGTTGACAAATCTGAAAAATAATATCAATAACAACACAATAATTGTGGGGGACCTCAACACGGCTTTGTCAACACTGGATAGGTGAACCAAACTGAAACCCAACAAGAATATACTAGACCTGAGGAGAGAAATGGAAGAAAGAGGTCTAGTGGATATATAGAGTACACTCCATACCCAGAACCCTGGATACACATTCTTCTCCAATGTACATAGGACATTCTCCAGGATAGACTACATGTTGGCACATAAAACAAACCTCCATAATATCAAGAGGATAGAAAATTTGCAGACTACCTTCAGCGACCACAAGGCTCTGAAATTATTTCTGAATTCCAAAGGGACTCAGAAGAAAAACTGTAACACCTGGAAGTTCAACAGCCTCATACGAAATAACCAGTGGGTCCGAGATGAAATCAAGGAGGAAATCAAAAGGTTCCTGGAAACAAATGACAATAAAGACACAAACTATCAGAACTTATAACCAGTGGATCCGAGATGAAATCAAGGAGGAAATCAAAAGGTTCCTGGAAACAAATGACAATAAAGACACAAACTATCAGAACTTATGGGACACAGCAAAAGCAGTACCGAGAGGAAAATTAATAGCTTTTCAAGCACACATCAGGAAGGAAAAAGGAGCTTACCTGAGTAGCTTAATGACACAGCTAATAGAACTAGAAAGTGCTCAACAAAAGGACCCAAAAATAGGAAAACAGAAGGAAATAACAAAGCTGAGAGCAGAAATCAACGAAGTGGAAACCCAAAAAACAATTCAAAAGATCAACGAAAGCAGAAGTTGGTTCTTTGAAAAAATAAACAAGATTGATCGACCACTGGCAAACCTAACAAAGAAAGAGAGAGAGAAACTTGATAACTCGTATCAGGAATGAAAAAGGAGAGATCACTACTGATATGACAGAGATTCAAAGGGTAATCAGAAACTACTTTGAGAAACTCTACGCCACTAAAAATGAGAACCTGGAAGAAATGGATAAATTCTTGGACTCTTATAATCTTCCATGGTTGAAGGAAGTGGATGTAGCATATCTAAACACACCCATCACCATTGAAGAAATGAAAATGGTAATCAAATGTCTGCTGAAATACAAAAGCCCAGGTCCAGATGGATTCACTAATAAATACATTCAAACTTTCCAAGAGAAACTATACCAATCCTGGCAAGACTCTTTCATGAAATTGAACAAATGGAAACACTTCCAAATAGCTTTTATGATGCCAACATCACCTTGATACCTAAACCAGACAGAGATGCTACAAAAAAAGAAAATTACAGACCAATATTGCTGATGAATGCAGATGCAAAGATCCTCAACAATATTCTGGCAAATAGGATTCAATGCCTCATTAAGAAGATCATCCACTACGATCAAGTAGGTTTCATCCCAGGAATGCAAGGATGGTTTAATATCCATAAATCTATCAACATAATACACAACATCAATAACAAGAAAAATAAAAACCACATGATCATATCAATAGATGCAGAGAAAGCATTTGATAAGGTCCAACACCCATTCTTGATCAAAACTCTCAGCAAGATGGGAATGGAAGGAACCTTTCTCAATATAGTTAATGCCATCTACCACAAGCCAGTGGCAAATATTATCCTCAATGGAGAAAAACTAAAAGTCTTCCCTCTAAATTCTGGCACAAGACAAGTCTGTCCTCTCTCACCACTCCTATTCAACATAGCACTGGAAGTACTTGCTATAGCGATTAGGCAAGAAAAAGATATCAAGGGAATCCAGATAGGAAAGGAAGAAGTCAAGCTCTCACTGTTTGCAGATGACATGATACTCTACTTAGAAAAACCTAAAGACTCTACCAAAAAGCTTCTAGAAACAAGAGACTTATATAGCAAGGTGGCAGGCTACAAAATTAACACACAAAAATCAATGGCCTTTCTATACACCAATAGTAATAAGGAAGAAATGGACATTAAGAAAACAACCCCATTCACAATAGTGCCACACAAACTCAAATATCTTGAAATCAACTTGACTAAAAATGTGAAGGACCTATACAAAGAAAACTAGAAAACCCTGCTCCAAGAAATAAGAGAAGACACGGGGAAATGGAAATGCATACCCTGCTCATGGATTGGCAGGATTAACATCATCAAAATGGCAATACTCCCCAAGATATTATACCCATGGTCAAGATACCCATGACCATCTTCAAAGAAGTGGATCAGGCACTTTTGAAATTCATTTGGAGAAATAAACACCCTATAATAGCTAAAGCAATCATTGGGAAAAAGAATATGGAAGGAATTACTTTCCCCAACTGTAAACTGTACTACAAAGCAATAGTTATCAAAAGAGCATGGTATTGGAATAGGGACACACCCTCAGATCAGTGGAATAGGCTTGAATATTCAGAAAATGTTCCCCAGACATACAATCACCTAATTTTTGATAAAGGAGCAGGAAATCCTAAATGGAGAAGGGAAAGCCTCTACAACATGTGGTATTGGCACAACTGGCTAGTCACTTGCAAAAAATAGAACTTAGACCCCCAGCTAACATCATGTATGAAGCTAAAATTCAAATGGATGAAAGACCTCGATATCAGACCCAAAACCATAAGATATATAGAACAACACATAGGCAAAACACTCCAGGACATTACAGGCATCTTCAAGGAGGAAACTGCACTCTCCAAGCAAGTGAAAGCAGAGATTAACATATGGGAATATATTAAGCTGAGAAGCTTCTGCACCTCAAAGGAAATAGTGCCCAGGATACAAGAGCCACCCACTGAGTGGGAGAAACTATTCACCCAATACCCATCATATAAGGGGCTAATCTCCAAAACATACAAGGCATACAGAAACATACAGAAATTTACAAGAAAAAAAATCTAATCCCATCAAAATATGGGGAGAAGAAATGAACAGACACTTTGACAAAGAAGAAATACAAATGGCCAAAAATCACATGAAAAAATGCTCCACATCACTAATCATCAGGGAGATGCAAATCAAAACAATGATGAGATACCACCTCACACCACAGAGAATGGGACACATCACAAAGAATGAGAATAAACAATGTTGGCGGGGATATGGAGAGAAAGGATCTCTTATCCACTGCTGGTGGGAATGCCGTCTAGTACAACCTTTATGGAAAGCAATGTGGAGATTCCTCCAAAAACTGGAAATCGAGCTCCCATATGATCCAGCTATACCACTCCTAGGAATATACCCTAGGAACACAAAAATACAATACAAAAACCCCTTCCTTACACCTATATTCATTGCAGCACTATTTACCACAGCAAGACTCTGGAAACAACCAAGATGCCCTTCAACAGACGAATGGCTAAAGAAACTGTGGTACATATACACAATGGAATATTATGCAGCTGTCAGGAGAGATGAAGTCATGAAATTTTCCTATACGTGGATGTACACGGAATCTATAATGCTGAGTGAAATAAGTCAGAGATAGAGAAAAACGCAGAATGGTCTCACTCATCTATGGGTTTTAAGAAAAATGAAAGACATTCTTGCATAATACTTTTCAGACACAAAAGAGAAAAGAGTTGGAAGTTTCCGCTCACCTCAGGAAGCTCACCACAAAGAGTGATGAGTTTAGTTAGAGAAATAACTACATTTTGAACTGTCCTAATAATGAGAATGTATGAGGGAAATGGAGAGCCTGTTTAGAGTACAGGCGGGGTCGGGTGGGGAGGAGGGAGACTTGGGACATTGGTGATGGAAATGTTGCACTGGTGATGGGTGGTGTTCTTTACATGACTGAAACCCAAACACAATCATGTATGTAATTAAGGTGTTTAAATAAAAAATTTTTTTTCACCTCCATGTACTGGAAGATTTCTCTCCCTTTTCTATGGTTTTGCTATTGTTTTTCTGTGTGTTTTGCATCCACGTTCCTTACCTATAATAAGAATGAAATCATATAACTTACATAATTAGGGCAGAGCCCAAAAGCCAAGAGTTTTATTACTTTGAAAAAAAAAACTCTATTTTTTGCTATTCTTTGTTATTCAATTATTTTCTTTTAAAACATTTATCCTTAAATGTAGTATTTCCCTTACTATAACATTCTTTCCCTCTTTCATTCTTTTCCTTTCTTCTTTTCTCAAAAATTGATTAACACACTTTCCATTACCATTTTTTCTCAAAGCTTTGTTATTCAAATTAAGTTAAAAGAAAAAATAGCGGAGCTCTGTTGGTGCAGAGATAGGGTGCAGAGGTAGGGTGTTTGCCTTGCACGTGGCTGACCTAAGACAGACCATGGTTCAATTCCCCCCATATTGTCCTCCAACCCAAGAGCGATTTCTGAGCACAGAGCCAGGAGTAACCCTGAGAGTCACTGGGTGCGGCAAAAAGAAAGCAAGAAAAGAAAGAAAGGAAAGAAAGAAAACAAAGAAAGAAAGAAAGAAAGAAAGAAAGAAAGAAAGAATGAAATAAAGAAAGAGAGAGAAAGAAAGAAGAAAGAGAGAGAAAGAGAAAGAAAGAAAGAAGAAAGAGAAAGAAAGAAAGAAGAAAGAGAAAGAAAGAAAAGAAAGAAAAATAGAGAAAGAAAGAAAAAGAAAGGAAGAAAGAAAGAAACAAAAAGAAGAAAGAAAGAGAAAGAAAGAAAAAGAAAGAAAAGAGAAAAGTAAAACTAAAAAGTAAAACTATCAAAGAAGATGAATATTGACTTATTTTCATAAGGTGAGATTAGGAGGGTGTTCTTTATATGACTGAAACCCAACCACAATAATGTTTGTAATCAAGGTTTTTAAATAAAGATACAAAAAAAATAAAGGAAAAAGAATAAAACTCTTACATATGATCAACCAGAAATAAAACATAAAAATAATCTTGAAAGGTAAATTATAGTCCTAAATAGCTTTCGTTATTAACATTTTTCAAATATTTACTTGATTAACAATATTAGACAAATTTGAATGTTTATATCCCTATATTACCCTCAACTATAAAAATAAAAATCTTCCTCCTAAAGAAGTCTCCTATTACTACATGATTACTACATTTTAATGCTACTAAATTTATCATTAACCTTATGATATTCTACAGCTTAAAAAATTGGTTACGTTACTTTGATCACTAATACAAAGTTTCTGCTGTTTACTTGGGACTTATTTCTTAGTCATTTTTTAAAAAGTTTTACTTAAACTCATTGTGATATAATTTAAAACAGAAAGCAAAATATTTCAGCGGTGAGCAATACATTGGTATTTGGTCTTTCTCTGTAGATTCATAATTTCTCTCTGCAATTGCATAGCAAAACATCCTATAAAATATTATCAGATAGTGATAGGTGAAAAGAAAAACTTAAGTTAGCAATTATCCTTTTCTAAAATGAAAGAAACTTGTTAAAAGTAGGACCTTATAAAATTATTTTTATTTTCACGGTAGATTTTATATTTTACTAAAGTATAGGATAGATTGAAGGAGTCTCTTGCTCAAATATGTGAGATTTGGTTTTGTTTTCTTTTGCTTTTTGTTTTGGGGAGGGTTTGAGGGGGTTTGGTGGTGTCACACCTGGCAGATCTCAGGAGTTACTCCTGGCCCCACACTCAGAAATGTCTCCTGGCAGACTCGGGGGACCATATGGGATGCCGGGATATGAACCAATGACCTTCTGCATGAAAGGCAAACGCCTTACCTCCATGCTATCTCTCTGGCCCCAAATATGTGAGATTTTGTTTTGTTTTGTGAATTATTGGTTGGGAGACTGAAAAGGCATAATAGGCTAGAGGTAGAATGACAACAGATTTAAAAATATATATGGGATTAAGACTGATAGAACAGTGAGTTGGACATTTCCTTTGTATGCAACTCACCCTGCCACCACATATGAGCTCCAATGCTGGTCAAGAGTAAACCTTGAGGAAAAGACAAGGAGTCAACCTTGGAGCCAGGTGTGGTAAAAAAAAAAAGTGTAATATATCATAGTATGTTTTTTGAATTGTTGAAAACAAGTGAAATAAATAAGTCAAGCTCTATAACGATGTGTACCATTTAAATAATAAACACATTACACATAAGATAGTCACATTATTTCTGTAGTTCGAGATCCTTTTATCTTCTGTATCCCTTTATTTCTATTATTATCTTTATAGTTCAACTTCCTTTCTGCTGACTTATCTTTAAGCTCCCTGACTCCTTCCAACTTACTGTTGACTCTACTATTTATTTCTATAAAAGTGTTTTTTATTTCAGTTAATTTCTTTTTAGACCCTCAGAATTTCCATCTTAGATGCTATTTATATATTCATGTCTAATTTGTCCACTGACACTCCTTAATTATTAATCTACTATTTTAAATACTCGGACTGAAAATCCCAAAATATCTTCCATATGTATTTAAGTTTCTAAAGCTTACTTTGTTTTTTGTTTGTTTGGGTTTTTTGATTTCTTTTAGTTTTAGTGTGGGTGGAACACTTTTTAGAATTTTTTTTATCTGAAAGTTAGGATTTGTTTGCTTTTTGCTGCAAGAAGAGAACCCCGTGATCATGGGAATAGGGAAATTTTCTCTATTGTCTTTGTTTGTATCTCTTTTCTGGAGTTTTCTTAAATATACTTCCAAAATATGGCCTGAAATACTCAGTTCTATGGCCTGAAATACTTCCAAAAATATGGCCTGAAATACTCAGTTCTTACATTCATTAATCCTATTATTTACATAGCCCAAGTAATAATGATAGCAGGTATTGGAATCATGAGGTTTTATAATCTTACAATTAGGTTTCAAATGTTTAATGGTAATGATAGCATTATCATTAGGGGAAGCATGAAGATTTGCAATCTTATAATTAGGTTTCAAATTTTTATTGAAACAGTGTCCCTGTATGTCTTTCATAAGTGCTTCTCAATTTTTTATTCCCAAACCCTTTAGTTAAGACAGAAAGATTAGAGGGAGTTGAAATTAGGCATTTCCCTTATTCCATAAAAGTAACATTCTAAGGCATAAATTAGTTTGCATGCAGTAAGAGTTCTAATTAGGAAAACCTTTCATTAAGGAGAACAGAACTTTGTAAATTTTGTTTTACAAAAATGACTACTTTTCTCTTCTCTCTGCAGGAATCAGAGAGGATATATTACATAAATTTATATTCTTAACCTGGTAAAATAAAAATAGAAATAAAATTCAGAAAAGTATGAGGGCTTCTCAACAAGTTTTCCTCCCTTGGTTCCCACAATAACATTTATCTTGTAAGGGATCCTATCAAGTTCAGCAATGAATTGTGCTCTGATAAAATTTAACTCTGTGTTTGCCTTCCTCTCCAAGTTTGGGCCATCGTATATCCTACGTATGACTTCGATCTTATGATAAATTTATAGCTTTGTAATTTTTAGGTTTTTTCTTGTTTCAAGTATTAGAGTCAGATTGGGTTTTACTTTGAAAAGTTATTAATCCCATTAGCTTCTAAATATTTGCAATACCTTTTAGTCATTAAAATTTTTATTCATGAAAGATATGACTCAATTACCATTAATTCTACTTAATTATTTTTAAAACAAGAAGACTATTTTCATGGTATACTAAAATTAGATGTACTTTTGTTAATCATCTTTTTTTGTTTTTTGTTTATTGGGCCACACCCAGTGTTGCCACATCCAGGCTCTGCACTCAGAAGGTACTCCTGGCTTGGGGGACCATATGGGATGCTGGGGATTGAACCCGCGTCCATCCTGGGTCAGCCATGTTCAAAGCAAACGCCTCACCATTGTGTTACCATTCTGGTCCTTCTGTTAATCATCTTAATGTAGATTCTGATTCCAGACTCAACCACTGATTAAAAAAGCCTATTTGTGTAGGACATACCTGGTACTCATTAACAAAAATATGCTTGGCAAGAATTATTAGATCATTACAAATGTGCTTAATACATCACTGTTTATATTATATTTGATCAAAAGAGAACACTCAGCATATTGTTTGAGAAATTACCTTCTTTAGAAATTTACAAAAGATATAATGAATTACTAGAAGCACAAAAATTAAACAACTTTTTAGTCTGTATGTCATTCTCCAAAATTATATCACCATCATTTGGCAGAAAAGTTGTTAGAACATGCCAAACCCAATCTACAACAAGATAGACACAGAGGGGACCACTTATACTAGCAGCCCGGGGGGTGGGGTAGAGGGGGTAAGGGAGAGGAATATGGGATGTATGCTGGGAACAGGGGTAGAGGGAGGATAACTTTGGTGGTGGGAATTCCCCTGATCCAATGTCAATGTGTACCTAAAATATTACTCTGAAAGATATGTAATCCACTTTGGTCAAAATAAAAATCATTATTAAAAAAAAAGAACATGCCAAACAAAGAACACCAAAAGTAACTCAGTGAAATAAGTAAGGAATGAAGTAGGATTAAAAAGTAAATGTTTCAATAAAACAATCAACCTTTAAAAATTATTCTCCTGAAAAGAAATTATTGTGATATAATCATGGTAAATTACAATAGTTAAACTGACATTTTAAGTTACAAACTTTGCAGGGTGTTGGGCACTAATGACATAGCCAAAACACAACTGATTTCTTATAATCCCACTAATAAACATAGTCACTACATTTTCACTATCTACTTGGAACAAATGTTTTGATTTTTTTTAATAATCAGAGAAAATTACACTAAACTATATGGAATACCACTCAATATTTTTATTAGAAAGAGAATGCCTTTGTGTAGAAAATGACAAGAGAAAATGTAAGCTTTGAACATTCAAATGTGAACTAATGATGTGTAAAACTTTAATAGATTCTCATGCACCTACTATGTTGTACTCCATTTGTTAAGTAATGGTAGGAACAGTTCTCTGGATAATGTGAATTATCCAGCACAGAAGGGTTATTAGCAATAATAATGGTTTGCTAGCTGATAAATGTGCAGATTAAGCAGCCTCTATGATGGAGGTTAGTAATATTTCTACAATATCTAAAAATATACTACTCAAAAGGGAATAAATTGAGTATTTTATCATTGTACCAAGAAAACTTGATGGTAGTACCTAAGCATATGAGTAGAAATTTTGCTTTACTCACTTTTCAATTTAATAGGTGGTAAGAATTCTACACAGTGCTAAAAATTTTTATGGCATTTAAGTTTTATTATACATCATTTTATAACTATGCTCAAAGTATCAGCTATTCTGCTTCTTTTATTAAAGATCACAGCAGAAAAATCAACATACTATTTTCTATTCATATTTGTTTTATAATAAATTTATAGATGACATATATTAATTTCTCCATTAGAATGGCATGTTTGCAATACTTGTATTGAGAATAGATAGTGCTAATTTTTTTAATGTTTAGTGGGTTACCTTGACTTGAATTTTTTTCAGAATAAATATCTACAAAAAAAGATATTTGAATATTTCATAAACTTTGAGTAACTGAGAGTTCTGATTAAGTTTCTTGCTAATGTAGGATTTCTGCTATCAGAAATTTAGGAGTCTACCAGTCCCTATTCTTTAGTTGATATCATTTCCAAAGAAGAGAGAAAAGAACATGACTCTAGAGTTGAACACACTGCATGTGCATTAGTTATATCTATATAAATTATATCTATATAACTTATAGATGTAATTTAACTAGTTATATCTATAAGCTCATCTATATAACTCAAGATCTCTCAGTAGTCAGTACTACTCATTATATAATTACTTTCTTTTTAATCAGATTACTGTTTAATTTAAATTTATCCCACAACAGTTGTTGTTACGCAGTCCAATAATACAATGTTACCACTAATGAATCATTTAGTTGATACTGCTTTAATAAAAAAATTCTCCCTAAAACTGTTTCATATATTACAAAGAAATATCTTAAATGGCACAAAAAATTAACATGTGAGAAGAGACTCTACTATGACATAAACTTGTCTGAGACTTCAGAAACCCAGGAGGCATTCAGTGTGGAGTCCTTGATTTGACCTGAACTAGTCTTTCTGATTTAGGGTCAATTTAGAAAATAGAATACAGACACTGGGGAGTTAACACACACAGCTCTTGTCAGTTCGGAGGTCCTCATAAAGATAATGATCACATCTGCAATAAAATAAAAGTAACCCCACCTCTAAAATTAAAGATGATAAAGGAGATGGAAGAATCTTTAAATTTCTATTCTATTTGTTCTCTAACTTGTTACAGATGTAACTCACAAAGTTCATTACAAAATTCTAGTGGCTATATTATTTGAGTAATAAATAGTAAATATTTTCTTTTAAGATCAGTGCATTCTGATTATTCATAATGATTTCAGAGTAGTTTATGGCTAAATACGTCTTTTCATTTTATTTAACTACCGGTAATAAGATAGTCTAGTAAATATACATAAAACCTTAGTCTTTCCCTTCAGATTTGGCCTTACATCTAAGATGAGAGGAGTTAAAAGGTAAAAGATACTAAATTTGAAGAGCCAGTCAGGAGCTACAGCTGCCAGTGCACCAAATATGGGTCAGACTAATAAAAAGGTCCTTACCAGCTGTTCATAATGTGCACACTAAACAAGACTTTAAAATAGCTGAAAACGAACCAAGCATGAAAAGGGCCTCCTTTCCAGCCTTCCCTAGCCTCCTTCCGGGTTCCAGTAACATCATCTGGATTATATTGATTATCTGCCCTTTGGGACCAGCCAAGTTTGAGTCTGAGAGGGAATAGGGATCCTCATGTGTCAATCCCTTCCACCAAATGCAAATGGGACGTCTTTTTGGATCTTTTCTCATCCTCCTCCCGGGTCCCAGTGCCATTGCTGAAACTTTGTCCCCTGAGGACAGTCAGGCCTATGCCTGGGTAGGAACAGGGCAACCCCTGTCCTAAACCCTGCCACCAAGCACTAATAGAGCCTTCATTTCAGCCTTCCCTCCTTCCCATCAGCCTTTTTTTTACCCAAACCAAAGTAATTTTAATTTATATCATAGAGTTCCTGAGAGATTGGATCTAGAATTATTTTCCTTAGAAAATGTACACCTCAAAAATCTGCTGAACAAATCAATAAACTAGTATGCAATATTTTTTATCATACTTAGACAACCCTTGCTAGTTTAGAAAAATAAACTCTAAAGAAAATATACCTTGAGGGGCCTTTGAGGTGGCGCTAGAGGTAAGGTGTCTGCCTTGCAAGCACTAGCCAAGGAAAGACCACGGTTCGATCCTCCAGCGTCCCATATGGTCCCCCCAAGCAAGGGGCAATTTCTGAGCACTTAG
Source organism: Suncus etruscus (assembly GCF_024139225.1). NCBI lineage: Eukaryota > Metazoa > Chordata > Mammalia > Eulipotyphla > Soricidae > Suncus > Suncus etruscus. Next base: position 95,817,052 of record NC_064848.1, on the reverse strand, counting down.
CCAGGAGTAACCCCTGAACATCAAATGGGTGTGGCCCCAAAAACAAAAACCAAAAAAAGAAAATATACCTTGAGCCACATTTCATACAACAATGCAATATATCACTTTCTTAAACATCATCAAACTCAAGATTTCAAACATGCAAGGTAAGAGCTACATATGTACATTTTGGAGCTACCCACATATATCCCTAACCCACATTCTTTTTTTTAAATTTATTTAAACACCTTAATTACATACATGATTGTGTTTGGGTTTCAGTCATGTAAAGAACACCACCCATCACCAGTACAACATTCCCATCACCAATGTCCCAAGTCTCCCTCCTCCCCACCCGACCCCCGCCTGTAATCTAGACAGGCTCTCCATTTTCCTCATACATTCTCATTATTAGAACAGTTCAAAATGTAGTTATTTCCCTAACTAAACTCATCACTCTTTGTGGTGAGCTTCCTGAGGTGAGCTGGAACTTCCAGCTCGTTTCTCTTTTGTGTCTGAAAATTATTATTACAAGGGTGTCTTTCATTTTTCTTAAAACCCATAAATGAGTGAGACCATTCTGTGTTTTTCTCTCTCTCTCTGACTTATTTCACTCAGCATAATAGATTCCGTGTACATCCATGTATAGGAAAATTTCATGACTTCATCTCTCCTGACAGCTGCATAATATTCCATTGTGTATATGTACCACAGTTTCTTTAGCCATTCTTCTGTTGAAGGGCATCTTGGTTGTTTCCAGAGTCTTGCTATGGTAAATAGTGCTGCAATGAATATAGGTGTAAGGAAGGGGTTTTTGTATTGTATTTTTGTGTTCCTAGGGTATATTCCTAGGAGTGGTATAGCTGGATCTTATGGGAGCTCGATTACCAGTTTTTGGAGGAATCTCCATATCGCTTTCCATAAAGGTTGAACTAGATGGCATTCCCACCAGCAGTAGATAAGAGTTCCTTTCTCTCCACATCCCCGCCAACACTGTTTATTCTCATTCTTTGTGATGTGTGCCATTCTCTGGGGTGTGAGGTGGTATCTCATTGTTGTTTTGATTTGCATCTCCCTGATGATTAGTGATGTGGAACATTTTTTCATGTGTCTTTTGGCCATGTGTATTTCTTCTTTGTCAAAGTTTCTGTTCATTTCTTCTCCCCATTTTTTGATGGGGTTAGATGCTTTTTTTCTTGTAAATTTCTGTCAGTGCCTTGTATATTTTGGAGATTAGCCCCTTATCTGATGGGTATTGGGTGAATAGTTTCTCCCACTCAGTGGGTGGCTCTTGTATCCTGGGCACTATTTCCTTTGAGGTGCAGAAGCTTCTCAGCTAAATATATTCCCATATGTTAATCTCTGCTTTCACTTGCTTGGAGAGTGCAGTTTCCTCCTTGAAGATGCCTGTAATGTCCTGGAGTGTTTTGCCTATGTGCTGTTCTATATATCTTATGGTTTTGGGGCTGATATCAAGGACTTTAATTTATTTGGATTTTACCTTCGTACATGATGTTAGCTGGGGGTCTAAGTTCAACTTTTTGCAAGTGGCTATCCAATTGTGCCAACACCACTTGTTGAAGAGGCTTTCCCTGCTCCATTTAGGATTTCCTGCTCCTTTATCAAAAATTAGGTGATTGTATGTCTGGGGAACATTTTCTGAGTATTCAAGCCTATTCCACTGATCTGAGGACCTGTCCTTATTCCAATACCATGCTGTTTTGATAACTATTGCTTTGTAGTACAGTTTAAAGTTGGGGAAAGTAATTCCTCCCATGTTCTTTTTCCCAATGATTGCTTTAGCTATTCGAGGGTGTTTATTGTTCCAAATGAATTTCAAAAGTGTCTGATCCACTTCTTTGAAAAATGTCATGGGTATCTTTAGAGGGATGGCATTAAATCTGTATAATGCTTGGGGAGTATTGCAATTTGATGATGTTAATCCTGCCAATCCATGAGCAGGGTATGTGTTTCCATTTCCGCATGTCCTCTCTTATTTCTTGGAGCAGAGTTTTATAGTTTTCCTTGTATAGGTTCTTCACATATTTAGTCAAGTTGATTCCACGATATTTGAGTTTGTGTGGCACTATTGTGAATGGGGTTGTTTTCTTAATGTCCATTTCATCCTTATTACTATTGGTGTATAGAAAGGCCATTGATTTTTGTGTGTTAATTTTGTAGCCTGCCACCTTGCTATATGAGTCTATTGTTTCTAGAAGCTTTTTGGTAGAGTCTTTAGGGTTTTCGAAGTAGAGTATCATGTCATCTGCAAACAGTGAGAGCTTGATTTCTTCCTTTCCTATCTGGATTCCCTTGATATCCTTTTCTTGCCTAATCGCTATAGCAAGTACTTCCAGTGCTATGTTGAATAGGAGTGGTGAGAGAGGACAGCCTTGTCTTGTGCCAGAATTTAGAGGGAAGGCTTTTAGTTTTTCTCCATTGAGGATAATATTTGCCGCTGGCTTGTGGTAGATGGCCTTCACTATATTGAGAAAGGTTCCTCCATTCCCATCTTGCTGAGAGTTTTGATCAAGAATGGGTGTTGGACCTTATCAAATGCTTTCTCTGCATCTATTGATATGATCATGTGGTTTTTATTTTTCTTGTTATTGATGTTGTGTATTATGTTGATAGATTTACGGATGTTAAACTAGCCTTGCATTCCTGGGATGAAACCTACTTGATCGTAGTGGATAATCTTCTTAACGAGGCATTGAATCCTATTTGCCAGGATTTTGTTGAGGATGTTTGCATCTGCATTCATCAGCGATATTGGTCTGTAATTTTCTTTTTTTGTAGCATCTCTGTCTGGTTTAGGTATCAAGGTGATGTTGGCTTCATAAAAGCTATTTGGAAGTGTTTCTGTTTGTTCAATTTCATGAAAGAGTCTTGCCAAGATTGGCAGTAGTTCCTCTTGGAAAGTTTGATAGAATTCATTAGTGAATCCATCTGGACCTGGGCTTTTGTTTTTCGGCAGACATTTGATTACTGTTTTAATTTCATCAATGGTGATGGGGGTGTTTAGATATGCTACATCCTCTTCCTTCTACCGTGAAAGATTATAAGATTCCAAGAATTTATCCATTTCTTCCCGGTTCTCATTTTTAGTGGCGTAGAGTTTTTCAAAGTAGTTTCTGATTACCCTTTGAATCTCTGTCATACCAGTAGTGATCTCTCCTTTTTCATTCCTAATACGAGTTATCATGTTTCTCTCTCTCTCTCTTTCTTTGTTAGGTTTGCCAATGGTCTATCAATCTTGTTTATTTTTTCAAAGAACCAACTTCTGCTTTAGTTGATCTTTTGGATTGTTTTTTGGGTTTCCACTTCGTTGATTTCTGCTCTCAGCTTTGTTATTTCCTTCTGTCTTCCTATTCTTGGGTCGTTTTGTTGAGCATTTTCTAGTTTTATTAGCTGTGTCATTAAGCTACTCAGGTAAGCTCCTTCTTCCTTCCTGATGTGTGCTTGCAAAGCTATAAATTTTCCTCTCAGTACTGCTTTTGCTGTGTCCCATAAGTTCTGATAGTTTGTGTCTTTATTGTCATTTGTTTCCAGGAACCTTTTGATTTCCTCCTTGATTTCATCTTCGACCCACTGGTTATTTCGTATGAGGCTGTTGAACTTCCAGGTGTTAAAGTGTTTCTTCTCAGTCCCTTTCGATTTCACAAATAATTTCAGAGCCTTGTGGTCAGCGAAGGTAGTCTGCAAAATTTCTATCCTCTTGATCTTATGGAGGTATGTTTTTTGTGCCAACATGTAGTCTATCCTGGAGAATGTCCCATGTACATTGGAGAAGAATGTGTATCCAGGTTTCTGGGGATGGAGTGTCCTATATATATCCACTAGGCCTCTTTCTTCCATTTCTTTCCTCAGGTCTAGTATATTCTTGTTGGGTTTCAGTCTGGTTGACCTATCCAGAGTTGGCAAAGCCGTGTTAAGGTCCCCCACAATTATTGTGTTGTTATTGATATTATTTTTCAGATTTGTCAACAGTTGTATTAAATATTTTGCTGGCCCCTCATTCGGTGCATATATGTTTAGGAGAGTGAATTCTTCCTTCTCTACGTACCCTTGATTATTATAAAATGTCCATCTTTGTCCCTTACAACCTTCCTGAATATAAAGTTTGCATTATCTGATATTAGTATGGCCACTCCAGCTTTTTTATGGGTGTTGTTTGCTTGGATAATTTTTCTCCAGCCTTTTATTTTGAGTCTATGTTTGTTCTGACTATTCAGGTGCGTTTCTTGTAGGCAGCAGAAAGTTGGATTGAGTTTTTTGATCCATTTAGCCACTCTGTGTCTCTTAACTGGTGCATTTAGTCCATTGACGTTGAGAGAAAGAATTGTCCTGGGATTTAACGTCATCTTTATTTCTAAATTTGGTGTGTCTTTTGGGTAGTCTTGTCTTAGATTAGGTCTTTCAGTTTTTCTCTTAAGACTGGTTTTGTGTCTGTGAAGTTTCTGAGCTGTTTTTTGTCTGTGAAACCATGTATTCTTCCGTCAAACCGGAAAGTGAGTTTTGCTGGGTATAGTATTCTGGGTGAAGCATTCATTTCATTCAGTCTTGTGACAATATCCCACCACTGTTTTCTGGCATTGAGTGTTTCTGGTGACAGGTCTGCTGTAAATCTCAGGGAAGCTTGCTTGAACGTGATTTCTCTTTTTGATCTTGCTGTTTTCAGAATTCTGTCTCTATCTGTGGGATTTGTCATTGTGACTAGGATGTGTCTTGGGGTGGTTTTTCTGGGGTCTCTTTTGGTTGGTACTCTTCGGGCATGCAGGATTTGATCACATATATTCTTTCGCTCTGGAAGTTTCTCTTTAATGATGTTCTTGACCGTTGATTCTTCCTGGAAATTTTCTTCCTGGGTCTCTGGGACTCCAATGATTCTTAAGTTGTTTCTGTTGAGCTTATCATAGACTTCTATTTTCATCTGTTCCCATTCTTTGACTAATTTTTCCATTGTCTGTTCATTTGCTTTAAGTTTTTTGTCCAATCTCTCCTGCTGTATGGAATTGTTATGTATCTCATCTTCCACAGCACCAAGTCTATTCTCAGCTTCTGATACCCTGTCCCAGAGCTTATCCATTTAGTCATTCACTTCGTTTACTGAGTTTTTCAGGCCTGTTAGTTGACATGTTATTTCAGTTTGGAGTTTTGTGATTTCTGTCTTCATATTTTCTTTGTTCTTATTAGTGTTCTGTTCAACTTGATCCATGGTTTCTTGGAGGTCTTTGCGCATCTTCCATATTGCTAGTCTAAAGTCCTTATCTGAGAGGTTGATTAGTTGGTTGGTCATTATCTGGTCCTCAGAATTATCATCTTCATTCTCTATGTCTGATGCTGGCCTGCGTTGTTTCCCCATTGTCACACTTGTATTGTGGGTTTTCTACGTGTTGTGGTGGTATTCATTGTCTATATGATGCAGGCAGCACACTCCTCTGGCTCCTCCCTTCTGGATGGGCTGACTTGCCTCTAAGGGAGGGGAGTCCTCCGTGGATGAAGCCTCACACAGGATCATATCTTAGGCCCGAGCATGCAACAGAGAAGATAGTCCGGAGAGAAATGTTTGCTTCTGTGATATAGCACCGTTCTTAGTGTAATTTTTCCTTCTTGTTGCAATGGTGTTCTTTCCTTAGAAAGAGTGCACGGCCGTGTAGCGATGGTGAGTGGCTGTGCTCTGCTGGAGCCTCTTTTTGGCCCACTCGCAAGAGTTTCACGCAAGAGGACAGTAGACAGACATATACAGGTCACACTCACAGTTTTTCACAGTTCGGCCCCACTGGGCCGGTGTACTTTCGTGGATTTTCCCCGCCTGGTGTCACACACAGGGAGCCGGCTTTTGCAAAGTCTTGCCAGTTTTCATGCTCTGTAGTCCCTCCCTGAAAATCCTAACCCACATTCTTGGCCTCAAAACTTTTAAATGAGTTGCATTTTCAAAATGCCTTTGTAAATTGATTTTGTTCCCATTTCCCTTGGAGATTATATTGCCCTTTGAATCCAGTACCCCAAATTCTACTTATAAACTCGAGTCAAAAAGTTTTAAAGATGGATGTTAAGACCTATGTAGTCTAACTTTATTCTCTCCTTGCTTCTACCTGTGTGTAAAGAAAATGTGTACTAAAGTATTTAGAGACAAGTGTCTAGGATAAGAAATTTTGTAGAGTTGAAATGTGGAAATGGTGGAGAGATAAATACAAGGTTAGTTAATTCACAGCTTTGCAAGACTTCACAACCCTAATGTAAAAACAAAATGATCAAAGAAATGACTTGAAATAAGACTGCCAGGAAATTTGTAGCAGCACCACTTAATGCTTATATTTTCTCTAGAGTTCATTCCTGTTAACTTCCCTTAATTCAAATAAGCTCCAATTACCTATATTTAAGTGGAAATTAAATTCTGTCTATAAATTTGTATTACTACTGACAGGCATAGTTTAATAATATTAAAATTAGCTAGCTTAGCCCTATTCAAATAGTGAATGAATATTCAGTTATTTTATATTATCAAATGCAGATAATTATTATAAATGTTGTTGCTATGGTAATGTGGATTGAGTTGAAAAAAAAACATGTTTTCTTCTCCTTTTATTTTATTTATTTTTTATAAAGTTAAGTAATATGCTACCTCCAACCTGAAGTAATAGAAGACATCAAATTAGGGTATATTTTATGGAATACAATATAGGAAGTGCTACCTAATGAGCAGTGAAGATAAAGAAAAGTCAAGCAGACTCAAAGATAAAGTTATTAGCCTAGGCTAAAGAAAATTTGGCTTCAAGTAAAGCAAACAAACCTCATTCATAACTATAATTGAGAACTTGCAATGCAATTCTAAGGAGAATTGAGATTATACAGTTGTCTGTCCAGTTTATTCTTGTTTCTCACATATAGGTATATATGTATGTTTAGAATTCAAAGCTAATTGATATGAACCTGAAGACAAAAACAGCAATGGGCCTCTTAGCAAAGAGAAACTCAGATTGGTTTTGCAAAAACCTCTTCATGCTTTTGATATGGCTGGATATATCACTTACATTACATTATAGTAAAGTAGGAGAACCCACCAATTAAATTAGGAAAGAAAGAAACTTCTTTAAAATATTAAACAATAAGACTAGTAGGCAAAAAATATAAAGGTCGAAGGTGACAAGCTTCTAATGACTTTTCCTGTTTGTGATAGCTGATTTCTAGATTAATTTCTGTCCCTGAATTCTCTACTATACTCCACCACTTCATGAATTTGCTTTTTGACTAAAGAAGTGTCTTGTTATGTTTCTGTTACCTTGAACTAAACTACCCAATGTAATAATATAACTTCTGCTTCTAGTCAAGAATTTTTACTTCAGTGATTGCCTTCTTGGTTTCAATTTGAAAATATTATTGGATCTTCCTCTTGAATAGTGAAAGTAATGGACAGAAGTACCATAACTGCAGCAGCCTAATCTTGTGAAGTCATTAAAGGTTTTCATGTGTGGCAAAGCTATTTTATAGAGATGACAGTAAGACACTCTGGATGACTCCATATCATAAACCCAAGCTTACTACAAAATCATTAAAATATTCTGAGGAATTATCATATCATTGCTATTCAAATCATGTAGTTTTAAAGTTTATATAATTAGAACTTTGTGATTTTATAAGTTACTTTTGGGCAGTGTCAAGTAAGCATCACAATTTTTAAAAGCCTATTTTAATGGATACTTTGTTTTGATAATATTTAAAAAATTCCAAAAATGATAATGCTATAGTCTACATTTTTAGTGACTTCAGTATTTTTCATTTATTTTTTTTATTTAGTATTTTTTTTATTATTTTTAGTGACTATATAGAAAATTTTGATATGAAGCACTTCCAATAGGAAGGATTTCATATATGAAAATATCGAATATAGGTGGAAGAGGTAGGACCAGCATGCCACAGTGCTCACCACAAGGTGAACAGAGAGCACTTCCCATGATACATTTATTCTAGTCAAAGAGCCCAGCACAACACATCAAAACACCACCACACTGCAAAGGTCACAATGGGGAAACAACACAGAACCCCACCATGCTTAGAGAATTAATACATTAGTTTTAAAGATCCAACTAACACCAACTACCTACATATAAGTAAGGCATGTCTGTTAAGGACTTCAGAGAAAATATGAACACAAGTAGACCATTAAATGAATCAAGCAAACAGCAATGGCTTAAGAGGATATAAAAATAGAAATGAGAAAACATCAAACAGAAATAATGTGATGAAGAACAGAAGTTTAATGAAAAACTCACTGGAAGGCCTCACCAGCATAGTCACAGCTGCTGAGGATAGAATTAAGAGCTGGAAGATGTTCTACATAACACCTCCACACAGATGAAGAGGTTTGAAAGTGTTTTAAAATAAACAAACAAAAAATGGAAAATATCCTCAAAATGAATGAACATACAACTAAAGAACACTGGGATAAATTCAATAAAAACAACATAAGAATCAATGAAGTCCAGTGACTCAGAACAAAATATCAAATACAATTAATAAACATGAAAGATTTTATTTCCAAACAAAATTTTAATTTATTCATGTATTTTAATTTAGAAATTGCTTTGTTTATAATATTCAGTTACCTTGTGAAGTTGTCAATATAATATTTCTAGTATATGTCATATTTTCATCAAAAGTAGTTTATACATGAAGATTAGAACTTGTTTCATTATGATTTACAATATTGTTCATAAGAGGGGCCAGTGTGGTAGTGCAGAGGTAGAGTGTTTGCCTTGCACGTGGCTGACCAGGGCGACCTTGGTTTGATCCCTTGCATTCCATATGGTTCCCCAAGCCAGGAGCGATTTCTGAGCACATAGCCAGGAGTAACCCTTCAGCATCACGGGGTGTAGCTCAAAAACAAAACCAAACAAAAATATTGTTCATTATATTTCTCATGCATACATTATTTCAACAAGATTGGTGTTATTTGCTTTTGTTTTGTACCAAATTGGAATGTGTTCAGGGCCTACTTCTGCATTTACACTGAATGATCACTTCTGTTGGAGCTCAGAGAACCATATGTGATACCAGGGATCAAACCCAAATCAATCACATTCAAGGCAAGTGACTGTACTGCTAAATCTCTAGTCCGAGGATTCATATTTTTATATTTAAAAAGTTACTAAAATAAATAATTAGATTTTAGATAAAATCTATTTTACTATACATATTAATTGAAATTAATTTAATTAAAGAATATAGAAAATGCATGTTTCAATTTAAAATAATTTTTGTTAAAAATTTTCTTTATTTTCCCAATGATGCAGTTCTAACAATATATAAGATAAGTAATATACTAAAATGCTGAAGTATTTTCATGGAGGAATATTAAAGATGTCCATATTTTAAACCTTGTGATCTAGAGAGGCTGGAGCGGTGGCATGGAGCGGTAAAGCAACAGCCTTGCCCATGCTAGCCTAGGACGGACCACGGTTCTATCCCCCAGCGTCCCATATGGCCCCCCAAGCCAGGAGCGATTTTTGAGCATGTAGCCAGAAGTAATCCCTGAGAGTCATCGGGTGTGGCCCAAAACAAAACAAAACAAAACAACAAAAACCATTGTGATCTAGGGGACATATACTGTGAAAGGTAAGCAAAATATTGTTTGTTTTATTTGGGGCCACACCCATAGACTCAAGGCTTACTCCTGGTTGTGAATTTAATGATAACTTCTGGTAAGGTTCAGGAGACTGGCACTTCTGAGAGTTGCATCTGGTTAACTACATGCAGGAAAACCCTCTACTATAGTATTTTTCAAGGCCCCTAAAAGATATGACAATGATATATAAATTAGTAACTAGTCTAGCATAGATTATACTCCCATTTTCTCCTTAGGTCACAGAGGAAATTGGCCTATATTTGAGGCATATGGAGATGAATTATTGAGTCTTTTAGAGTCACAGTCAGTAAGTAACTCAGAGAAAAGATCACAAGAATTAAATACCCCAAATTAAACATGTAAGAAGGTGACATATGGTGTGTCCCTCGAAATGATGCAGTTAAACTTGATACAAGCTCACAGAGAAGACAAATAAGGGATAGAATGGCATGTTCCCCTCTCCTGCCATCAATGAATGGCCCTGAAATTTCTCTAAATTATGGAATTCAGTGTTCTCCATACCAAACATTCTTGAATCACCTGAACTTTAAAAAAAAATCAAAACAAAAAGCCCCCACCATACCCGCATTTCATTCTGCAGACCACTAGCATGGAGAATTAATTCTACAGAGTAAAAACTGAGAAAACGCTTATGGTTTTACTACAAAAACTTTCCTGTCTTATAACCTTACAGAACACTATTTAAGTAGCAGGGCAAGGTCCCAGGGTAGTATTGAGGAACAACTGTGCAAATGAAGCAGCAGAGAAACTGTAAATTCAAAGAATGTGTTGGACATCATGTACATAAACTCACAATTACATGATGTGCACAATAAGAATGTTGCAAAATGAATTCACACATATAATTATGATTTAATAATCTATGTATGGGCTTATTCAAAGGAACAATAAGAGATTGTACAGATTATTTCCAATTTCTTTCCAAGGAATAAAATAGAAAATATCATATTCTTTGGTCTAAACTCATTGAAAGAATATTAATTTTTAAATTATATTTCCTTCCCAGTATTTATTTATTTAAAATAAAAACCTCTTAAAAACTGATGCTTATAGATAGTCATTCTATCCTAAAAAACATGCTTTTGCATATTTCTATCTGTTAGTCTCCTTTATAAAATGTGTACCTGACAACTAAAGAAGACTTGTCCTAACTAGATGCCACATGAACCACTAGTGATGCCAGTACCCAGAGAGCAGCTTGCCACAGCTGAGCAGGGCCACCCCCATGTGACAGGACACAGTGAGGTGGAGGCATTCCTTGCTAGGTGAACAGCAAGTGTGTGTGTGGAGCCCATAGACCAGCACCACCATCACCAACAATAGGATGCAGAAGGGCAAAAATACTCGTCACCTCCACCACCTAGCAAGTCCACACCTTTGTAAGGGGATGCAGCAGGTAGAGACATTGTCACCATGTGAAATGCGAGTGTGACCCAAGCCTGGAGACCAGTACCACCAATGAAGAGTGTGGCAACACACCAGCAACAGGTTGCAGCAGGTAGAGGCACTTGAGCAGCATGAACTTTGAGTGTGGCCCAAGCCTGAAAAGAAGTGTTACCATTGCCAAGCATGGATATGCCTCTGTGGTGGAGAACAGCATGGTGAAGACCAACAAAAAGAAATGAATATGGCCATTTCACTCTGCACTTCAGCCATTTCTTCTAGTCCAGGGATCCTCAAACTTTTTAAACAGAGGGCCAGTTCACTGTCCCTCAGACCATTGGAGGGTCTGACTATAGTAAAAACAAAATTTATGAACGAATTCTTACACACACTGCATATATCTTATTTTGCAATAAAGAAACAAAACAGATACACATACAATATGTGGCCCACGGGCCATAGTTTGAGAACCACTGTTCTAGTCAATGAACCTCAGAACAACATGTAAAAAAAAACAGCACATTGCAAAGGTGAGGTGACAATGGTGAAGCAGCACTGAACTGCACCGTGCTAGAGAATGAGATGTTAGCTCTGAAGATATAAGTATTAGTCATCATATACATATATAAGGATGTATATATAATGATATATATATTAGTCATATATATGTTCCATATATATATATAAAATAAATGTGGAGAATGATCAAAGAACTCAAAGAAACTATGGAATGATCTAAACAAACCACAAATAAGACTCAAGAATGTATGAAAGTAGAAATGAGAAAACTTCAAACTGAAAGCAACAGTACTGAAAAACTTGGTAGGTGAAATGAAAATCTCACTGGAAAGCCTCACCAATAGAGTAACAGCTACTGAGGACAGAATCAGTGAGCTGGAAGATGAGCTGCATAACATCTCCATAAAACAGAGAGACTGGAAAAGAGTCTTAAGATAAATATGATCAGAAGATAAAAAATATATTCAAAGAAAGTAAACTGATGACAACAGAACTCTGGGATAAATTCAATAGAAATAGCATAAGAATCATTGGAGTCTCAAAGACCCAAGAAGAAAAACCCTCATGATGTATCAACAGTGAAGGACATAATTGTCAAGTCATTCCCAAGTTAAACAGTGCATACAACTATATAAAAGACCTCCAAAGCACATCCTAGTCACAATAAAGAAAACAATAGAGATAAAATACTAATGGCAGCAATATCAGAAAGGGAAATTACATACAAAAAAGTCCTTAAGATTTACACCATATTTATTTATCCAAGCAAACCATTCATGCCCAAAATCAGAAAAGTAAAATAATGGGGGGAAAAACATAGAAATTAATGCTTCACCAAGAATACTTCGCCCAGCCAGACATTCATTCAGGTTTGAAGGAAGGATACACAATTTCATGAATAAACAATAGCTCAGAGACTTTACAGACTCAAAACTGCTAGCTTCGGTCTGGTTTTGTTAGAGAACTTCTTTGAGTTCCCTCTAGGAGACTGTGAAATAAGAAGAATATCCAAGGTTGTGTTCCAATATGTTCTAATTACAACTTGTTCTAATTTGGGGGGGGGGGGTTTGGACCACACCCGGTGACAGGGATTACTCTTGACTATGCATTCAGAAATTGCTCCTGGCTTGGGGGACCATATGGGATGCTGTGGATCGAACCCAGGTTTGTCCTGGGTTGGGCCATGTGCAAGACAAACACCCTGCTGCTGTGCTATCACTTGGGCCTCAAGATGTTCTAATTTTAATGTGAAGAATCAGGGCTACATATGAGGGATTTTGCCAGTCACAGGTATGAAAAGAAAGCTCACATTTGTTTCTATGCAAAGTACATCATCTCTCTTGTAAATGGAGGCTTTATCAGTATACACAGTTTGATCTACAAAATAACTCACCTGGCTTAGGTAGTATGCTGACCTGATGACAGGCCTGATGAATAGATATATATCTCAAGTAAGAGTCCAGAGTTTAAAAGAGGTGAATTTTAACATCTCAAAGCAGTTCCTATCTGGCAAGTCCCTGGATGTCAATACTGATGTAGATAAGGGGATTTTTCAAGAAGCTGGGTTTCCCTATCAAACTTCTTATTTCTGAAGTGAGATATTTTTGTATTAGAGGCATATAAAAGAGACAAAATTACATCTGAAAGGGATGCAAATCTCTACCTGGTAAAATTTTCTCAACAGCCCAATGCTATATCCTGGCCAAACTTTTTGGATACTAATTCTGAGGTAAAATTAATTAGCAAGTACTCAAAGTCTTTTAGAGATGTCCCAAAGCAGATAATTCCTTTCTGTTTAAAACTGCAAGGGCATTTAGAACACATTGAGAAGTTGTTTTTAAGTATCTTTTGGTGCTGAGTTTTCCAGGTAAAGAGAAATTTAATCAAGGCTATACTTGCCTGTATAAATCCTTATGTTTGTAAGTAAATATATCAAATATATACACAATACAGAATAAAGGAGATTTATATTTAGGACAAATAAATGTTTGTTATTAAGCAGGAGAAATATCACCTCTGCTATCAAAAATCTTGGTCAGCCTTCCATGCTGAGGAAAGACTTCTCAGTGGGCCTTTTGACAAGATTCACATTAGATAGCAGGGGGTGATACAAAACCATCCTTATAAGAAGAACTGATATATAAAATCATGACAATCCAATGATAATCTTCTTTATCAATGTCAGTGGAATAAATGCACTAGATAAGAGACACAGTGAGGCAAAATGAAACAAAAGCTTGCATTCAATATTTTACTGCCTGCAAGAAACACATCTGAATTGTTAGAGCAAACACACACTCAAAGTCAAAAGTTGAGGAACAATCAACCCCCTTAAAAAGGCTGGGATGGCCATACTAATATCAGAAAACATAGACTTTAGACTTACAAAGGTTACAAGGGACAGAGATGAATATTTCTTAATAATTAAGGGATATGTACACCAGGGATAAATCACATTGCTAAACACATATGTACCCAATGAGGGACAGCAAAATATTTAAAATAATTGCTGATATACTTGAAAGAAAAACATCAGTAGCAACACAATGATAGTGGGAGACTTCAACACCACCTTGTCACTGCTTAATAGATTAACCAGGCTAACACCCAATAAGAATATACTGGATCTAAAGGAAGAAAAGGAAGAGAATGGCTTAGTATATATATGTTCCTCCTCAGAAAACTGCATACATATTGCATACATATTCTTCTCTAATGCACATGGGACATTCTTCAAGATAGACCAATGGAAGAGAAAGAGAAGATGATGTATTGGAAAGTGGGGTAAGGATTCAACATTAAATGTTAGCCTAAGGAGGCAATAACTAAGATATCTTTAAAAAGTCTGTTGAAATATGACTGAATATAGGATTGCATTACCTACAGAGATTCTTTGAGGGTACAGAAAAATTCTTGATGGACTTTGAAATTCACTACTTCCCCCTCTATTTTAAGAGAATGGGCTCTGCACGGGACTTATAAAATAATTATGCCTTGAAACTTCTTTCTATTTTCTTAACCAGTCCTCTATTTTTTACTTAGTTCTGCTGTGTTTTAAGTATCCTGAAGTCTGAAGCCCCATCTCACTGGTTCTTACATTCATCATTTTGCTGAAAACTCAGTGGAATTTTGTTTATTTATTATTTTCTCTTGTTCTTGAAGCCAATAAATAAAAAATATTAATGTATTCAAGGCATTTTCAAGCAGAAGAGATTAATAGAAGTGAAACTATTATGGTGGAAGAAGAGGGACAGGGGTGGGTTACCAATGTTTTCTACTTAATTAAATTGTTTCTTCTAGACCCTGGAAGAAAATGTTATCATTCATAATAGATAATGAAATAACTATGGGGGAAGAGAGTAAATTAAAGAGTAATGGAGATCCAGAATTTATCTTTGACCTTTCATAGTTGTTTGGATAAATGACAAAACAAAAGTGGCAGTTTTCTCCCATGCAGCATGTGGCCTTGTCAGAGATATAAAAAAAATCCAAAGGGACAGGGAGCTGCTGGGCTATAGCCATTGACAGATGCAGAAACAAGATGACAGAATAGCAAGGTCCAGTAAGAAGCTAGTTGTGGGGTTCCAGCAGAAGACCTAAACTGGGAAGGTATACATTGCAGTAAGAAGCAGGACTAGGGCAGTGTACAATGAAAGTGAGTAGACAGAGAAGAAAGTACCAGGAAGTTTACTCAGATTGAGAAACTTTGAAGGGACAAGAATGTCACATCATATACAGGTAAATAAAAAAGACCAAAGCATTGTGGAGGGACCTGGAAGTTTATTTTAACTGTCAATAAGCTAACTTCATAAACATCAGTTTTGTATGTGAAAACTTGTAAAATTTTTATGTAAACTCAAGAACAAATCCATTTTCTCCATGATAAATGTAGTCTAAAAGAAGTAAAAGACATGGTATATTAGGGTAACTGACTTCCATATATAAAACCATTCTTGTATCCCCAGGATGAATCCTTTGGTCATGGCAAAGATGTAAGGAAAAAGTAATTCTAATTTACTGCTGGCAGAAATGTCAACTTGCTCATTTTTGGGAAAACTATTAAATAGACACTTCTTGTAAAATTAGGACTTGTTTTTTCATATGACTCAGCAATTTCACTCTTTGGCATTTACCCCAAGTGCCATTAAACTCTCTTCAGAAAAGACATTTACACTTCTACATTCATTGCAGCACCATTCAAAATAACTAAAATTTATAAATAGCCCAAATGTCCAAAATCATATTAAAAGAATAAAGAAACTATGATATATATGCACAATGAAATACTAGTCAATTATAAGAATTTTGACAAACCATGTAATTGGCAGTTATGTGAATTAATTAGGAAAATATTATGCTAAATGAAGTTAGTCAGGAGATAAATAGGTACAAAATAACCTTCCTCGTATGTGGTATATAAAGAAACACAGTGAAGAAACAACAAATAGTCAAAGGCACAGAAACTGAGAACTGGTATTTAATAGGAAGCATGACACTGTAGAGGAGATGCAGCACAAGGAAGGAAATGGAGCTTAGTGAAGGGAAACTGACACAGATAAAATTCTGCCAGGTATAAATACTATAAATTATGGTTCCTAAAATAAAATTTAAAAACTAATAAGATAAAATAAAAGGAATTAAGAGTTGGACTTAATTAAAACTCAAACGGTTATGTGCTTTTTAGAATATAAATATTCTCTCCTTTATATTGCCTTACCTGAAAAATCTATATATAAAGATAGATTGGAGGTAGAATGCTTAACCCCAAATCTCTATATTAAAAAGTTATGTCTGTAAGTTGCCTCAAAGAACTAGTCTACAAGTATAAATTTTCACCAACTGAGTTTACCAATCTGTAACAGGTTTATTTTAAATATATATTTCCTGTTCTTTTCCTAAATAAATTGTGTCTTGTGACACAATACCAGTATGATGGTTCTCTAGGATCTGACTCTGAGATCTTCCAACCTGCCAGCTTGATAAAGTTCTTTACAGTCATTTGGTCTTTTTATTAATAGAATATTGGATAACTAAGAAACATAACCTTCAGAAGTTTCTATGTCAAGAATTATCACTTTAGGAACCAAAATCCTATGTGATTCCCTAAGTCATATCAAAAGTGATGCTTGAGCAGAGAGCTAGGAGTAAACCCCATGCACTGCTAAATGTAGCCCATACCCTTAAAAAAGAATTGTCATCTTTTAGGCATGATATATATGCAATTAAAAATCATACAAATTATGGAAAATAAATCCATTGGGCATAACTAAGGTCAACTTGACAGATAAAAGTAGAAAATGAATCATACATAAAAACGTATTTCAAAAGTATGCATGATTGCTTATATGCCAAAATTTTATAATGTAGAATGATCACACTTGGATATCAACTCTGCATATTTCTTTAGCATGATCAGTTTTATTCTTGAAGGCACAATATTAATTATTTATTCACTTTTTATGATAGTTAAGATGTTAGGAACTTAGAGCATTTTATTGTAATAATGGTTATAATTATCTTGTCTAAATCATACATACATGTTTTCCTTTCTTTTCTGCTTGCAGACTCTAGTGACTAGCATTTGTTTCCTTATTTATTGTTGTATCTATGTAAGAAGATATATGTGTGAAGATAAGAATACAAACTACCATTAATTCAAAGCTCAAATTCACTAAATGTATTGATTTGCCTCTAACAAATTCTAAAAATTGCAAATTATTCCCATTTAGCACTAAAACATAAAGGCCCATTTAGTCATAATATACTAAATTCTTTTTTATTTAGCATAAATAAAAGCAAGTAGCATGTAAAGAATTTATTAGAATTGCTTGTTTTTATTCTTAAGCCCAGTAAATGATGTTCACTACGGTGATATAAAGATTATTGATAATAATTCACTTACTCATCAAAACATTGTGTCAGAAATTAGGTAAGCTAAACTATTTAGTTTTGTAGTATGTTAATTCTTTTATATGTTACAAGTGTGTTATTTCTAGGCACTAGACCAACTAAAATTTAAATCAAACTTTTCTCATTTGTATATACCTTGATTATTTCAAAATCCTTTTAACCCTCCCTTTAGATTATTTTCCTCAGCAGAAAGTGGGTACTCAAAGCGATAAGAATGAGGACATTTTTTCTTGGATATACATACAAGTAAGTCTTTTGTAGAAGACATTACTATTTAAATGAGTTTTCACAGATATGCCAATAACTCAAATATAAATTTTTACAACCAAATATTTCAGAGTGCAATATTCAGCCTTACTATCTTTCTTGAATAAATCACTCCATTGTTTTGCTAAAGTGTTATATCAAAGTTGTAACTTAGAACCGCTATTAGATGATTAAATATTTAATTCTTTCCATGTGCCTTTCTCATTTGTTTGCAAAGCTACATGAAATAGGTTTCTGGGGAAAATGTATATTAATGTGCATTTTAGTAGTTCATAGTGTTGAATTATGCAAAGTAATAAAATGATATTTCCTCTCATTTAATAAGGGACAAGTGTTTCATCAAGAACTTAAAAAGGGGGGCCGGAGCAGTGGCGCAAGCCATAAGGCATCTGCCTTGTGTGCGCTAGCCTATAGAACAGACCTCAATTCGATCCCCCAGCGTCCTATATGGTGCCCCAATCCAGGAGCAATTTCTGAGTACATAGCCAGGAGTAACCCTGAACGTCACTAGGTGTGGCCCCAAAACAAAACAAAAAAAAACTTTAAGAATTTTTTTTTTTAAAGAAATGTGCTATTGGCCTTTTTTTTTTTTTTTTTTTTTGCTGAGCCAGCCTAGACACACCAAGGACCATAATCTCTCCAGGACCCACACCCGGTAAGATGCCCCATCCAATGAATGTGGGGCTGATTCCTGCCGGGTGATTGGGCACCCAGAGACTTAAAAGGGATGGCGGACATGCTCTCTGACTTTTTCCTGCTGAGCAGGCCTAGACACACCAACGACTATAATCTCTCCAGGACCCACACCTGTGTACATCTATTGGTCTCTTTTAATTATAATACTAGTAGCTACCCTAGAAAGCTAGGCACGTTTTACTTCTTTACACATATCCTACTCTTTATCCTTCTGCAATCTTTTTTTTTTTTGGCTCACCATGTTGTACTGAGGGGTTACTCCTGGGTCAGTGCTCAGAAATCACTCCTGGCAATGTTCAGGGGACCATATAGGATGCTGGAGATTAAACCCTGACTGGCCGTATGCAAGGCAAACACCTACCTGCTGTGCTATCACTCTGGCCCCTCCTTTGCAACCTTTATATTAAATTTATAGTGGCAGCCACATCAGACAATTCTTATGGTTTACTTCTCCCTCTCTGCTCAGGGATCACTCCTGGTAGGCATTGGGGGACCATATGGGGTCCAGGGGATCAAACCTGAGTTGGTTGCTTTCAGAATTATTTCCTTACTTAGTGTACTGTCTCTCTGGACCCTACATCAATTTTTTGAGTATCTGTAATTTGCAAATAAATATACTGATATCCTGGGAAATAAAAATTTTAGTAAATACCTGGTATATTCTGAGATTTGAACTCTGATAGTTCGAATTAAGATCTGTGTCTGTAACAAGCCATGTTAAAGCAAAAAAATTTTATGTTTTTGATTTTTCATACTCATGAATATTTTCTTTAACAACTCTTCCTGTCAATTTTTTGCATGACTAAAACGTACAAAATGAGTGTCTACTATTCTCTGAGAGTTGTCATTGGTAACACATGTTCATGTATGAAAAAAATAAAGCTAACATACCATATGATAAAATTTTTCTCTCTCTTGAAACCGTTAACCATTTCCTTTACATTGCCATTTTCACTGGTACAATTTTCTTTAATACCCACCAAAATGGTAAAAGCAAGTCTAGTATTTTTTATCCTAGATCTGGTCCAACTTCGTTCTTTTGCACATGAGGAAATACATGGTGATGAAGTGATGCCATAGGTTAATTTTTCAGAGAGTACAAGTTAATGAATTCCTTCTAAAGCTATTATACTTTAAATGTAAGATTGATTCTTTCAGAGACATATGTGCATTTAAAACTTTTAAAACAAATTCTCAGATTTGAAAGTTAATAGTGATTTAAATATAAAAAATTCAAGAGCAAATGTTTTAAGACCACTTCCATGTGAGGTTGCAAGTCATAACATCATTTTAAGGAAGAAATGGAAAAAAGATTAAATAAATTATTCCATAATAAAAAGACATTCTATAATAGAGCAGATTAATCAAAACATCTGGCTTTTTACATGTTTTGAAGGATTAAAAAATAATTTGCCACATACTCAGATAGATGTCATTTTAAATTACCTTATTCTATTTACTACAATAATTAAATTAAATAGATGTTAAAGAAGATAGGTTTTAGACAGATGTCTAGTAATAGACATTCTACTATTAAAATTATGTATAGAATTTACTACTAACCCCTCAGTTTTGAGTTTTTGGTGTGGGATCACATCCAGATGAAATCAAAGTTAACCCCTGGCTCTACTCACCAGTCACCTTAGTGAGCCCTGGGATAGACCAGGATTGACACATGTATGCAAGGTAAGTAATTTAATATGTATATTATCTCTTTAGCCCTACTGAAATTTTATGCAGCACTAAATGTTCATTCTCAAAAAAATTTTATTTTAATTAGCCTTGATAGAAATACAATAGACATGCAACATTATTTACTTTCAGTTAATAAAGAACAGGACTTAGTTGAACTACATACACTGATGGGATTATGATTTGGGAAAAATTGGTAGAAAAAGCAATTGATTAAACTATTTATTCTACTCAAAATAATATTTCAATACATTTTTTGTTTTCAACTTAAAAATTTGATGTGCTGCTTTCATTTTGAGTTATGAATTTTGTATATAACTTATACATATTTATAAATACAGTTGTACCTTACTTAAGAATGCTAATAATGTTTTTTTTCTTTTTTTGGGTCACACTCAGTGATGCTCAGGGGTTACTCCTGGCTATGCACTCAAAAATTGCTCCTGGCTTGGGGGACCATATGGGACTCCAGGAGCACATGCAAGTCAAATGCTTTACTGCTTGTGCCACGGCACTGGCCCCAATAAATGTATTTCTAATTTAGTAAACTTACTAAATCTTTTTGTTTGTTTGTTTTTGTTTTTTGGGCCACATCTGGCAGTGCTCAAAGGTTACTCCTGGCTCCTGGCAGGCACAGGGGATGCTGGCATTCAAACCACCATTGGTCCTGGGTCCGCTGCTTGTAAGGCAAAGTCCCTACCTCTGTGCTATCTCTCCAGCCTCTAAACTCACTAATTCTAACCACTTTCTTTAAAAAAGAAAAAGGAGGGGCCAGAGCAGTGGTGCAAGCAATAAGACATCTGCCTTGCCAGCTCTAGCCTAAAATGGACTGCGGTTCAATTCCCTGGTGGTGTCCCATATGGTCCCCCAAGCCAGGAGTGATTCCTAAGCACATAGTCCAGAGTAACCCCTGAGCCTCATCGGGTGTGACCCAAAAACCAAAAAAGAAAGAAAGAAAAGAAAGAAAAATAAAATGGTAGGTTAGTCTGACTAGATGGCAGTAGCTAATTTTGACCAAAATATAAAAGTATTTTATTTTATTTTGTAGAATAGAATTGCTAGATGTTAAACTCATTAAGAATTTGAGAGCATTTTTAAAATTGTACATAGTTTCCTTAATAATCTATGAAAAGTTTAAAATCTATGAAAATGTTTCATAGGCAGAAAAAAGAAAAATAAAGAAAATATTTCATAAATGATGCTTATTCTGTAGTAGTTTATCTTTGTAGACAATAAAGATTTCTTGAACACTAATCTGTTTAAAATATTTTCAGAACATTGATTCTAGTTCAAGGACAAGAGTTCTAAAGAAAAAACAATTTTGCTTTTAAAATAATTCATTATTCTTTTATGAGTGCAGATTAATAATTTACAAATTGGGAATCAGGCTGGGAAAATCCACAAAACTATGCCGGCCCAGAGGGGGCCTGACAGTGAAAAACTGTGAGTGCTGCCTTTGTGTGTCTGTCTACTGTCTTCTTATGTGAACCTCTTGGGAGTGGGCCAAAAAGAGGCTCCAGAAAACTCGCTTCCCAGAGGCCAATTCCAGGGCTGGACTCCATAACGTGAAAACCGACTAGGCTTTGCAGAAGCTGGGTCCCCTGCTTGTGACGTCAGGCTGGGAAAATCGATGAAACTACGCCTGCCCAGTGGGGCCTGACTGTAAAAAACTGTGAGTTCTGACGTGTGTGTCTATCTACTGTCCTCTTGCGTGAACCTCTTGGGAGTGGGCCAAAAAGAGACTCCAGCAGAGCACTTTGGCTCTGCTTTGCTATGCGGACTTTGGCTCTGCTTCGCTATGCGGCCGTGCACTCTTTCTAAGAAAAAAACACCATCACAACAAGAAGAAAAAAATCACACTAAGAACTGTGCTGGATCACAGAAGCAAGCATTTCTCTCCGGACTGTCTTCTCTGTTGCATGCTCGGGCCTAAGATTTGATCCTGTGTGAGGCTTCATCCACGGAGGACTCCCCACTCTTAGAGGAAAGTCAGCGCATCCAGAAAGGGTGGAGCCAGAGGAGTGTGCAGCCTGCATCATATAGCCAATAAATACCATCACAACACGTAGAAAAACCCACAAGTGTGACAATGGGGAAACAATGCAGGCCAGCATCAGACATAGAGAATGAAGATGACAATTCTGAGGACCAGATAATGACCAATCAACTAATCAACCTCTCAGATAAGGACTTTAGGCTAGCAATATGGAAGATCCTCAACGAACTCAAAGAAACCATGGCTTGAGTTGAACAGAACACTAGTAAGAACCAAGAAAATATGAAGACAGAAATCACAAAACTCCAAACTGAAATAACATGTCAACTAACAGACCTGAAAAAGTCTGTAAACGAAGTGAATGACAAAATGGATAAGCTCTGGGACAGGGTATCAGAAGCTGAGAATAGACTTGGTGCTGTGGAAGATGAGATACATAACAATTCCATACAGCAGGAGAGATTGGACAAAAAACTTAAAGCAAATGAACAGACAATGGAAAAATTAGTCAGAGAATGGGAACAGATGAAAATAGAAATCTATGATAAGCTCAACAGAAACAACTTAAGAATCATTGGAGTCCCAGAGACCCAGGAAGAAAATTTCCAGGAAGAATCAACGGTCAAGAACATCATTAAAGAGAAACTTCCAGAGCTAAAGAATATATGTGATCAAATCTTGCATGCCCGAAGAGTACCAACCAAAAGAGACCCCAGAAAAACCACCCCAAGACACATCCTAGTCACAATGACAAATCCCACAGATAGAGACAGAATTCTGAAAACAGCAAGATCAAAAGGGGGAATTACATTCAAGCAAGCATCCTTGAGATTTACAGCAGACCTGTCACCAGAAACACTCAATGCCAGAAAGCAGTGGTGGGATATTGTGACAAGACTGAATGAAATGAATGCTTCACCCAGAATACTATACCCAGCAAAACTCACTTTCCCGTTTGACGGAAGAATACATGGTTTCACAGACAAAAAACAGCTCAGAAACTTTAAAGACTCAAAACCAGTCTTAAGAGAAAAACTGAAAGACCTAATTTAAGACAAGACTAACCAAAAGACACACCAAATTTCGATATAAAGATGGCATTAAATCCCAGGACAATGCTTTCTCTCAACATCAATGGACTAAATGCACCAGTTAAGAGACACAGAGTGGCTAAAATGATCAAAAAACTCAATCCAACCTTCTGCTGCCTACAAGAAATGCACCTGAGTAGTCAGAACAAACATAGACTCAAGATAAAAGGCTGGAGAAAAATTATCCAAGCAAACAACACCCATAAAAAAGCTAGAGTGGCCATACTAATATCAGATAATGCAAATTTTATACTCAGGAAGGTTGTAAGGGACAAAGATGGACATTTTATATTAATCAAGGGGTATGTAGAGCAGGAAGAAATAACTCTCCTAAACATATATTCACCGAATGAGGGGACAGCAAAATATTTAATACAACTGTTGACAAATCTGAAAAATAATATCAATAACAACACAATAATTGTGGGGGACCTTAACACGGCTTTGTCAACACTGGATAGGTCAACAAGAATATACTAGACCTGAGGAGAGAAATGGAAGAAAGAGGCCTAGTGTGTGTGTGTGTATATATATATATATATATATATATATATATATATATATATATAACACTCCATCCCCAGAAACCTGGATACACATTCTTCTCTAATGTTCATGGGACATTCTCCAGGATAGACTACGTGCTGGCACATAAAACATACCTCCATAATATCAAGAGAATAGAAATTTTGCAGACTACCTTCGCTGACCACAAAGCTCTGAAATTATTTATGCATTCCAAAGGGACTCAGAAGAAAAACTGTAACTCCTGGAAGTTCAGCAGCCTCATACTGAATAACCGTGGGTCCGAGATGAAATTAAGGAGGAAATCAAAAGGTTCCTGGAAACAAATTACAATAAAGACTCAAACTATCAGAACTTATGGGACACAGCAAAAGAAGTACTGAGAGGAAAATTTATAGCTTTGCAAGCACACATCAGGAAGGAAGAAGGAGCTTACCAGAGTAGCTTAATGACACAGCTAATAGAACTAGAAAGTGCTCAACAAAAGGACCCAAAAATAGGGAGACAGAAGGAAATAACAAAGCTGAGAGCAGAAATCAACGAAGTGGAAACCCAAAAGACAATCTGAAAGATCAACAAAAGCAGAAGTTGGTTCTTTGAAAAAATAAACAAGATTGATAGGCCACTGGCAAACCTAACAAAGAAAGAGAGAGAAACTTTATAACTCATATTAGGAATAAAAAAGGAGAGATCACTACTGATATGACAGAGATTCAAGGGTAATCAGAAACTACTTTGAGAAAATCTACGCCACTAAAAATGAGAACCTTGAAGAAATGGATAAATTCTTAGACTCTTATAATCTTCCATGGTTGAAGGAGAGGATGTAGCATATCTAATCACCCCCATCACCATTGATGAAATTAAAACGGTAATCAAAAGTCTGCCCAAAAACAAAAGCCCAGGCCCAGATGGATTCACTAATGAATTCTTCAACCTTTCCAAGAGGAACTACTACCAATCCTGGCAAGACTCTTTCATGAAATTGAACAAACGGAAACACTTCCAAATAGCTTTTATGAAACCAACATCACCTTGATACCTAACCAGACAGAGATGGTATAAAAAAAGAAAATTACAGACCAATATCGGTGATGAACGTAGATGCAAAGATCCTCAACAAAATCCTGGCAAATAGGATTCAATGCCTCATTAAGAAGATCATCCAATTTGATCAAGTAGGTTTCATCCCAGGAATGCAAGGATGGTTTAACATCCATAAATCTATCAACATAATACACAACATCAACAACAAGAAAAATAAAAATCACATGATCATATCAATAGATGCAGAGAAAGCATTTGATATGGTCCAACACCCATTCTTGATCAAAACTCTCAGCAAGATGGGAATGGAAGGAACCTTTCTCAATATAGTGAAGGCCATCTACCACAAGCCAGTGGCAAATATTATCCTCAATGGAGAAAAACTAAAAGCCTTCCCTCTAAATTCTGGCACAATACAAGGCTGTCCTCTCTCATCACTCCTATTCAACATAGCACTGGAAGTACTTGCTATAGCGATTAGGCAAGAAAAAGATATCAAGGGAATCCAGATAGAAAAGGAAGAAGTCAAGCTCTCACTGTTTGCAGATGACATGATACTCTACTTCGAAAACCCTAAAGACTCTACCAAAAAGCTTCTAGAAACAATAGACTCATATAGCAAGGTGGCAGGCTACAAAATTAACACACAAAAATCAATGGCCTTTCTATACACCAATAGTAATAAGGAAGAAATGGACATTAAGAAAACAACCCCATTCACAATAGTGCCACACAAACTCAAATATCTTGGAATCAACTTGACTAAAAATGTGAAGGACCGATACAAAAAAAACTATAAAACTCTGCTTCAAGAAATAAGAGAGGACACTCGAAAATGGAAATGCATACCCTGCTCATGGATCAGCAGGATTAATATAATCAAAATGGCAATACTCCCCAAGGCATTATACAGATTTAATGCTATCCCTCTAAAGATACCCATGACACTCTTCAAAGAAGTGGATCAGGCACTTTTGAAATTTATTTGGAACATTAAACACCCTCGAATAGCTAAAGCAATAATTGGGAAAAATGAATATGGGAGGAATTACTTTCCCCAACTTTAAACTGTACTACAAAGCAATAGTTATCAAAACAGCATGGTATTGGAATAGGGACAGGCCCTCAGATCAGTGGAATAGGCTTGAATACTCAGAAAATGTTCCCCAGAGATACAATCACCTAATTTTTGATAAAGGAGCAGGAAATCCTAAATGGAACAGGGAAAGCCTCTTCAACAAGTGGTGTTGGCACAACTGGATAGCCACTTGCAAAAAATTGAACTTAGATTCCCAGGTAACATCATGTACGAAGGTAAAATTCAAATGGATTAAAGACCTCGATATCAGACCCAAAACCATAAGATATATAGAACAACACATAGGCAAAACACTCCAGGACATTGAGACTACAGTCATCTTCAAGGAGGAAACTGCACTCTCCAAGCAAGTGAAAGCAGAGATTAACAGATGGGAATATATTTAGCTGAGAAGCTTCTGCACCTCAAAGGAAATAATGCCCAGGATACAAGAGCCACCCACTGAGTGGGAGAAACTATTCACCCAATACCCATCAGATAAGGGGCTAATCTCCAAAAGATACAAGGCACTGACAGAAATTTACAGGAAAAAAACATCTAATCCCATCAAAAAATGGGGAGAAGAAATGAACAGACACTTTGACAAAGAAGAAATACAAAGGGCCAAAAGACACATGAAGAAATGCTCCACATCACTAATCATCAGGGAGATGCAAATCTAAACAATGATGAGATACCACCTCACACCCCAGAGAATGGCACACATCACAAAGAATGAGAATAAACAGTGTTGGCGGGGATGTGGAGAGAAAGAAACTCTTATCCACTGCTGGTGGGAATGCCGTCTAGTACAACCTTTATGGAAAGCAATGTGGAGATTCCTCCAAAAACTGGAAATCAAGCTCCCATATGATCCAGCTATACCACTCCTAGGAATATACCCTAGGAAAATAAAAATACAATACAAAAACCCCTTCCTTACACCTATATTCATTGCAGCACTATTTACCATAGCAAGACTCTGGAAACAACCAAGATGCCCTTCAACAGACGAATGGCTTAAGAAACTGTGGTACATATACACAATGGAATATTATGCAGCTGTCAGGAGAGATGAAGTCATGAAATTTTCCTATACATGGATGTACACAGGATCTATTATGCTGAGTGAAGTAAGTCAGAGAGATAGAGAGAGAAAAATGCAGAATGGTCTCACTCATCTATGGGTTTTAAGAAAAATGAAAGACATTCTTGCATAATAATTTTCAGACACAAAAGAGAAAAGAGCTGGAAGTTCCAGCTCACCTCATGAAGCTCACCACAAAGAGTGATGAGTTTAGTTAGAGAAATAACTACATTTTGAACTGTCCTAATAATGAGAATGTATGAGGGAAATGGAGAGCCTGTTTAGAGTACAGGCGGGGGTCGGGTGGGGAGGAGGGAGACTTGGGACATTGGTGATGGGAATGTTGCACTGGTGATGGGTGGTGTTGTTTACATGACTGAAACCGAAACACAATCATGTATGTAATCAAGATGTTTAAATAAAAAAAAAGAATTTAGAAATTGGTATGATTTGAGCTGTGGAATAAAACACTTTAACATACCGTTTTTCTCTAGATTATACCATCTTTTAGGAACTGAAGCATGTGACAGCCAGACCGCCGAAGCGCAACTGTGACCTACAGACTTATACTACGGGGCCTACTCATCGAATATATTCAAGCAAAATAACATGCCCATTCTCTTCTCTCCTCTCTTCTCACTACTTCTTCTCTCTTCTTCTCACTACTTCTTCTCTCTTCTTCTTCTTCTTCTTCTTCTTCTTCTTCTTCTTCTTCTTCTTCTTCTTCTTCTTCTTCTTCTTCTTCTTCTTCTTCTTCTTCTTCTTCTTCTTCTTCTAGTTAATCTTATTTTCTCTTATCTGCCCCTTACATATACTTTCCCTTTTCCCCCTTCTAGGAATCCGGCTATCTGTTCACCCCTCAATCCCATCCAGATTTTCTATCTTATTTAAACTCTTCACCCTCAATTCTTAATCTATTAGACATCAAGACTGACCTCCCCCAATTAACCAGTACCTAACCCCCAAGTGAAGGGACACCCATTCAAACCCACACCTCGTCCCCTGCTGGAAAAGACAACCAACACCCCTGCTGACTCATGCTGTGTGGCCCTCCCTATCAACCCTTCCTAATGTGGACTATTACTGGATACTGGACTTAGCCCTAAAAGGACTACCAATGCAAAAACTCTACCCAAGATCCCTGCCGCAAATCTTTACCAATCTCAAGAAGGGCAGGGTATGCAATGAAAAGGCGTCTGGGAACCCACACCCCACAAGAAAATCCCAAAAGACAATGGGGAAGCCTATCCTTCCATCATAAGTATAGGACCGGGATAACACTACCTCTTTATTTTTTTCAGTTCTCTATTTATTTTTTATTTCAGTTTTCTAAATCATTTTTCTTTATCCATATGTGAGAAAATGTACTTTTATTTCTATTCTTATCTTTTTTGGGTGTGTGACTTGTTTCTCTGCTCTTCTTTTTCCTCCCCCAAATACACCAGCAATATAATGAAGCACCATTTCTTCCTGCAAAGGCACACTAAAAAAGGGGAAAATCTCACATATATAAACAAGCTTTTATCTACTAGGGATAAGAACTCATACTTATTTACAATAGAGGGGAATCTACCACCTTGAAAATATGTCATGTGGACCCATCTTAGACTCTAGGAGATTAGACACCGACTGTCCAGCCTTGAACCCTGAATCCCAGACATAGAAATGACACAGTTCTGCACAACAGCTATAGGAACCAAATCCCATTTGGGACATCCTGAATACTGCTCAAACACCAACATGTGCCAGTTCTAATATGATATCCTGACAATGAGGAAATTAGGAACAAATGGACATAAGAACAGGGTGTCCCACCTCACCAACTAACGACAAGACAAAATCAGAAGACTCATCACACTTTGGGCTGTGCAAAAGCCAAGAACGTGATCTACAGATGACTGGTGGATAGAGCTATGACCAGGCAGTATGTAATCTGGGACCAGCAAGAAAGCCCTAGTCTAGGGTTTGTTCTACGACCTGCACAACAACCATGATCTCTAATTCCAGAGACCTGACTGAGACAATTACAAGTGAATGGATCCTCTGGAAACATAACAAAAGACGATAGCCCAGGCTCCACCGGAGGTTCAACGCAAGGGCCAAGACCACCAACTGCAAAAGATAGATTAAAATGACATTGAGGAAACAGAACTTCTAAAATCATGAAGAAAGACTTCATCGTAAGTTCTACTTCTTCACCTGTGCAGACACTGAGATCTCTAGATATAGAGGTCTGATTTTATCATCCAGATAGGAGCAGAAGTCTTCCATACAACACAAAAACACCAAGGGGAAAGTAAATGAACTTGAAAGGAGTCTATAGATAATCCCATGACTATATATTCCAAGGGTGGAGAAACCATGTATCTCTTAGGCCAAGGGGATTCCCTTTTTGAATGACCCCAATATTTACTGTGCCTATGCAGGAGGGAAATAAAGGGGGGGGGCGGAGAGATAGCATGGAGGTAAGGCATTTGCCTTTCATGCAGATGGTAATCGGTTCAAATTCCGGCGTCCTATTTGGTCCCCTGTGCCTGCCAGGAGCAATTTCTGAGCATGGAGCCAGGAGTAACCCCTGAACACTGCCAGAGGTGACCCAAAAACCACACCAAAAAAAAAAGCACAAAGTAATCTTTTTTTTCTTTCTTCTCTTATCTAGTTTTTGTAAATTTCTTTGTTTTGGTGTAGATATTTAAGTAGTTGTCCACTTTTTTATTTATATATTTACTTTTTCTTTCTTCTTTTCTTCCTTTTTGTGCTCTGTCATGTTTTTTATGTCAAGACCGTTGCAATTATTTGGCGCATATCTTTATTGCTGCAGTGCTCACTGGATATCTTATTTGATACTTTTTTTTGAACTGTTGTGGTGTTTCATCTTCTTTTTCCCCCTTCGTCTTTCAAACCGAGGATGAGAGCCTCTAGAAGGACTCTGCCCATTGTTGACGTAGTTGATTTTTACCCTATTTTATTACTTTTCTTTTCCTCAAACAAAACCACATAACTCGAACTATCTAGTCCTGCCTCCCAATTAGAGGGAGAAGTAATGGAGGTACCATGACCAAACAGTTATAAAATCACTAAGTAATAAACTAGACACAGAGGGGGCCACTCAGTCTAGAAGCCCCTGGGGTGAGGGTGGAGGATAGAGGAGGCAGGATGGGAACAAAGGTGGAGGGAGGACAATTGGGTGATGGGAATTCCCCTGATTCAATGTTAACATGTACCTGGAATATTACCGTGAACGATATGTAAGCCACTATGATTAAAATAAAAATTAAATTAAAAAGGTAAAAGTAATAAACTTGAAAGCCATGAAAAAAAACTTGTTTGGAACTGTTAACATTACCCATTTTGATGTGCCTATGCAAAAAGGGACAATGTCACAGTGAGTTACTAGTGTGTATGGGGGGGGGCTGAGGTGTCAAGACTAACAGTCCCCAGAGCATTTTGTTTATATGAACTCTGAACAGAGATTTGTCTACTTGTATTCTATTATATACTAGTATATTTGATATACTAGTATATATAGTGTAGTATATATTATACTAGTATACTACTAGTATATTGAATAGAACCCAAGGATAAGGGAAATTGCCACTACATGAGAAGATATTTGATAATGGTTATGCCTAATAAAGGGGTATATCTAAAAGAAACAGTCAAAGGAAATTTATATGTCCTCTTTAACTCCTTCGAAGTAGACAGGGAAGGGGTAAGATCTGGCACAACTTCAATCTGTGATTTGTTTTATGCTGTCTAGGGAGGATGACTCCCAATAGTCCCATAACAGGAAATGTTCTCAAGCGGGAGATTTCTCAAGAACCACATCTGGTAGCAAGCAAAAATTCACAATACAGAGTGGAGGGGCCAAGAGCAAATCTGTAGCAGCAGACTGCCAATTTCTTATCATACTGAGAATTTGTCTTTTTACTTTGGGAGCTGGTTGGCTTATGGCTGGGCTAGGGAGAATGTTCTGCTTCATAAGGAGTTAAGGACTGAGTCAAAAATAGGTTAAATATGGAGAAATAACATAAATGGCTCAAAGAGAGTTTGTAAGGTGTTAAGTAAAAAAAAAAGGTGGGGGAGGAATATCTATGATAGAGGGGACGACACTATACTATGTAGACATTATTTCTATCATGGATGGAAATTAGAATGACAATGATATGACATACACAGACACTGGTGTGCCTATGTCAGCAGCCAGATAGGTTCGTGGATTACATTTGAAAAGCTTTCCCAGATATGATGTAGGAAATAACACTTGAAGAGAAGGAGAAAAAAGGAAAAAAAAAGTATAACTGGAAAATCTGCTGTAAAAGTCCTCCCCCCTTTTTTCCCTTTTAGGCTAATCATGTTTGGTAAGGGTAAACTAGATTGAAGAAAGGCTTAGCTTAGTTTGTGTGTGTAGCATTGTTAAGAGAAATCATGGATTTCAAGTCAAAATAAACAAGGGACATGGTAATGAGCACTGTCTGGGGAGACTATACAATAAAATTGATATATCTATTACAGATGAACATTAGACAGCCACTAGTATGGTAAATATATGTACTCATGCAATACATAAATGGGTTACAGTTAAAAAAGCAGGCCCAGGTGAGATGGGACATTAAATAAAAGAGGGAGAAAAGGAGAAAGAAGAAATGGTTAAAGCCAGGAAAAGTTTTTCATTTTCTAGTCCAATCCTGTTTGGTGAGGGTAGACTTGACTTTACTGGGTAAAGGCTACCTGGATTCGATTGTATATAAAGCATTCTATAAAATATGTGGTATGGTAATGAGCACTGTATAGGAGGTATATACCATGTATTATTATCCAGTGGGTCATGCACATCACAATTTCTTTTTCTAGAGGCACAATTATGAGCATTATGGTATGGTAGATAAGAGCATGCCCAGGTGGTTTTGGGAGAAAATGACTGATGATGATGAGTCTCTATAATCTCTATAATAAAGCCTGTGAAGGCCCTAGGCTGGGGTCCTAGCAACAGGTCTCCCAGCCCAGCAGAGGCACTTGGCTCCCAGATGGCAATGGATTCAAATGCTAGTGACCCACGCTTTACTTTTCAAAGTAATTTCAATGTAAAGTTGCCATTTTACCACTTATATTCAACAACAACAAAATACAAAATCCTAGCTAGAGTGGGTAGACTAGAAAATAAGAAAATTATACAAATTAAAAATAAATAAATAAATAAATAAAATTGATGGTTTATTGAAGACACTGATTTTTTAATAATTTATTTAAGCAGTTATAAAATTGTTCATAATTGAGTTTCAGTTATACAATGTACACTACCCCAGTGTCCCCAATTTCTCTCCTACCCTCTCCTACCCTATTCCTGCCTGCCCCTTGGTGGACATTTTGCTTCTTTCTCTCTCTTCCTTTCTCTCTTTCTCTTGTTCTTTCTCTCTTCAATTTTTTTCCTTTGGGACACTATTTTTGATTAATTAAGGTCTATGTGCCATGCATATTACTTTATATACAAGTCACTCATTCTACCCAGACTTGTTAGAAGCAATAAATTTTCATTCTACAAATTTATCATAAATTTTAGGTGTTTCTATATACTAGTGAACTAATTGCAGAAGAAAGCTCCATGTTAATAACATCAAATAAAATGTTTATATATAAAATCAACTAGATAAAACATAATTGTGGTGAATATTAATATAATTAATTAGTTATCAATAAATACATAAAAATATAAAAACATCCTAGGTTCATTAATAGAAATAATTTATATATAAAAATATTCATAATACTAAGGTGATCTACCAATTAGTGCTCCTATGAAAATTTGTATAGACTTTAAGTAGAAAATGCTAAAATACATTGTAAACAGAAAAAATTGAATGACCAAAGCAATCCCGAGAAACATAAAAGTAGAAACTACACTTTTTGGCTCAAACTATTTTCAAGCTGTAGTAATCTGGGACCAGCACTAGTACAACAGGTAGTATTGCACTTTTCTTGCATGTGGCCAACCCAAATTTGATTCCTCTCATCCTATATGCTTCCCTGAGCTTGCCAGGAGTAATTCCTGAGCTCAGAGCCAGAAGTAATCCATGATTACTGCTGGGTTGGCATTAAAATAAAAGGCAAACAGACAAATAAGTTATAGAGTAATCAAAGCAATATAGTATAGTCATAAGAAGCCATACATCAAAAATGGAACAAACAATATCCAAGAAGGACATCCACATGTATATAAGGGTTAACAAATATTTGACAATGGCATAAAAAGATATACAATGTGGATAATGTTTCTTACCCACAAGTGATGCTTATAATCTGAATACACATGTGCAAAGAAATAAAATTGGATGATATCTTACAATATTTATGAAATGGAACTGTGTTCCAATGGTCATATGTAAGTC
This sequence comes from Suncus etruscus, assembly GCF_024139225.1. Taxonomy (NCBI): domain Eukaryota; kingdom Metazoa; phylum Chordata; class Mammalia; order Eulipotyphla; family Soricidae; genus Suncus; species Suncus etruscus. The sequence continues at coordinate 95,783,747 of NC_064848.1, read as the reverse complement.
CTGAAACTGAAAAAGTTGCTAAAAGAAAACATAGGGGAAAGATTATTTATATTTGTCTTGGAAATAATGCTCTGGATGTGACACTAAAAGTACTGGCACCAAACCAAAGATAAACAAATGGAACTAATTAAAACTAGTGTGTTTCTGGAGCCTGTAGTCGATCTTATGACTTCTTATGTTTCAAGGATGGAGACACCCTGTATCTCTTAAGCCAATGAAATTTCCTTTCAAATTTCCCCAACATTTACTGTACCTATGCAAAAAAAAAAATCTTGTCACACCTGACCCCTTTTTTTATTTATATCTTCTAGTTAGGGGCTCTTGCCTTTTATCATAGAACTTTAGAACTTGAATCATTTTTGTCTGGCTTCATATTTCTATATCTTTCTACAAATTGAGAAATTGAGAAAATTAAAAGAAAAATAGATGGGACCAGGGGCCAAGTTGTCTCAGGAGCATTGAGTAGGAAATAAAAGGTAAAAAATGGTCATATCTAAATAGCCAAGCCAAAGTAAACAACACAGAGTCAAGAGACCCAAACTATAACAAGCAAAACAAAAAAATGGACCTGTTATACTACTAGACCAGTGGGTTAAGGGTGAAGGTATAGAATGCATGCTGGGAACTCTGGTGGAGGTCAACACTGGTGGTGGGAATGGCCCTAACTGTCACTAAATGCCTGAAATACAACTGTGAAAGACTTGTAATTCACAATGGTCTCAATAAGATAAAAACAACAACAACAAAAAACCTGAAGAACAAAGAAAATCAACAAAATAGAGTATCAAATTATAGAATTTGTGATGCCTATATAAAATGGTTAAGATATAAAATATAGGTACCAGAGCAATAGCAAAGTGGGTAGTGCATTTGCCTTGCACCAATCTGACCTAGATTCTATACCTAGCATCCCATTTGATCTCCCAAGTCTGCCCGAAGTAATTTCTTAGCCTACAACTAGGAGTAATCCCTGAGTTCTCCCAGATGTGATTCCAAAACAAAAAAACACATTAAAAAAATATAAGAGCAAGAATGGTCTAATTAAAAAACAAGTGAAATGTGATAAATAAAAATGACTGTATGCATTTGCAAATGACAGTATATTTAAGAAAAAGTATTATTTAATAAAAAACAATTGATATAATAAATGAAAATGACTATAATTTTGCAAAATACATCAGCAAAACTGAAGGTGTTCAACATCACTAATCATCATGTGAAAGCAAAATTTTCTTGTAACCAGGAAAGTGGAGCAGGAGGATCTCCCAGTATACTCATTTTTTCATTTTCTCAAAGAATTCAGAAAGGAGACTTGGTAAGAGAATATGATATTTATTTCAATTAAGAGTAAAAACTAAAAAGCAGAGCCCAGAGCAGTAAACCCAGAGAGAAATAAATTTTTGAGAAAGTGTTAGTACTTGTGTCTTATTCCCTATTATGTCATGGAGTTAAAGCTTCAATTTCTCCTTCCACTTACTATATTTGTTAGTATTGTTGGGCATTTTCTTTTTACTTTAAGAGTTTGTATAGCTTAATGTTCTTCATGGGACTGCTGTGTAAGTTTTGGAGATAGTGAAGCTATGTACTTTCTTATGCGGAGACCCTATTTTTCACTATCAGTTTAAAATCTCCAGTAAATATTCAGGTAGCAATTAAATACAACCTTTCCAGAATCACTGTGTGTGTGCTTGGCCACAGTTAGATGATGAGCACAACAATTTTGAGCATACATAAAGGATGTATTGATTGTACTAACAGTCTTAATTATTAGGGACCAAGGCTGGGTTTTTCTAAAATTTTCCTCTCTTTTCACTGCCTCCCTTTCCATCCTCCATATCTCACATCTATATATTTTCCATGTCTCCCACCTAAAATATTTTTCCCTCAATAAGTGGAAGCTCTGAGATTTTCAGGTATTGGGGTGATGAAATCATCTGGCTACTTCCTGCTGAAAAGGGACGAAGTGGGGATTTCAGAGTTCTGCTTTTGTTATCTGTCCATGGGAGGATGAAGAAGATGAAAAAATTGGGTTCCTTCTGTATTGAAAGGAGAAATAAATAATTCCTGAGTTGAAGTATGAATGCATCTGGATTGCCTGAAAACAAGAGGAAACATTATGAAACATTTCATTATGAAACAGTTTGAAACATTTCAAACTGCAAGGTCCCAAATGTATACTAAAAATATCATGGGAGAGGTCCTATTTGAAAGATGCAGGTTACTGAAGGTAAGTCCCGGTAAACTACCAAATGGTAGATATAATGACCATTTCTTTGGCCCAAGATATGTAGTTATGAGCAACAGTTTGGCTTTGTGATTACAAGAACTCCCTCATTTTCTGCCTTTAGACAATAGGGTCAAGTTGTTGTCTAAAGCCACATAGTATTAAAAACCTCTCTATCATATAATATGTGAAAAGTCAAATGACTAAGTTCTTGATTTTGATTTAGAAGGGTGGCTTCCCAATAAACAAATGCCCTATAGGTACAATTATTCCAAAAGTGACCCCTAGACTGGTAAGAATTAAACCCATGTCCTGTTGAGAGCAGTATTCGTGTGATTGAAGGATTTTTTAGAACTAAATATGGAGATAGTTCTCAGTCTCATAATTTCCATGCCACATGGACCCTTATGCCATTGATTAGATGGACAGGGATATATGAGTACTTACCAGTTTACAGAAACATTTAAGACAAAATTCATACTTAATGAACTCTGAGTGGGGGTGGTGGTTCCATCATAAATAGAACTCGGGGGAAAAACTACCAAATTTTTTTGAGTGTAAGGAAATATAAGAATATTTCTCTATGAAAGGAAAAGGAAAAATTAAAGTATCCCAACAGAAAAAGTTATTTAGTAGGTGTTTGTAATACAGTTTATTTCAGGGGTCATGTTGTTTCCACAGGTTAGTTTTATGAAACCTCTTGCGAAACTAGATATCTAAAAAAGAGTGTCCAACCAAGACAACACTATTGTCTTGTCTAATGAGGCAACTTCAGACCATCAGAGTGGTTATAATATGCACTCTGATTCTAGGGTCCCATCAACACAATTGTCATAGGATAGTCATGGTTTTATTTAGGAAACAGGTAGACTTGGAAAATTCAGTCTTGAATACTTGCAAATATATGCCAAACATGATTGAAAATTTAAGTAACTGTAAAATTAATGGGATTGGCCACTCATTTAGGTATTTCTTAAAAGGACTCCGTACCCTGCTGGATTACCCACCAAAATAGTAAAATAGTAAAATTTTCTTACTGTGTTGGGAAATATAACAAGTGTAATTGATCTTCTATTCAGAAAGTAAAGTGAGGTTGATAAAGTAAGAAAGGAAGAAACTTTAAATGTTAGGTAGTTTTAAAAGTGAAGGAATAATCAGGAAGTAAGCCAAGCTTAATAAAATATAGAAAATCTATTTAATAGGTGTTTGAAATAAAGTATATTTCAGGGATCTTGTCTCCACAGGCTAGTTTTATGGGGATGGCTGAGACCCCTGAGATATTCTATTGAGAGTTGTTACATATACGGCACTATTGTAACAGTTTTTTCTAACAAAAGTTGATATTTAACCAGCTTGCATGCTCATGTTACATGACTTTACAAAGTCATAGTGGTCATGAAAATCTTTAATAACATTCCATTGGGAAGTTTGAGATACATACTGTATAAACTTAAAACGTTATTATTGCCAACATTCTCTTTCATCCTGAGCATAGACTCTAGATAAGACTCATTCACCTCTCCTGAACTGTAATGTAGGCAAGGGATTTCTCCTGGTAGAGAGGAGTTGAGGGTTGGGTAATGGTTTCCCGTTTACCACTTCTCTGGCTATCTTCTCTGGCTGGCTCAGTGATTACCTTCAGCCACATTTTAACTCCATCTCAATGAATTTTATTCTTTTTTTTTTCGGGCCACACCCATTTGATGCTCAGGAGTTACTCCTGGCTAAGCGCTCAGAAATTGCCCCTGACTTGGGGGGACCACATGGGACACTGGGGGATTGAACCGTGGTTTTTCCTTGGCTAGCACTTGCAAGGCAGACAACTTACCTCTAGTACCACCTTGCTGGCCCCATGAATTTTATTCTTAACTACTATTGCCGATACATCCCCTTTGCTAACAAATCCTGAGACCTAGGAAGGCACCAAGTTAAAAAAGACCCTAACTACCTAAGGGAGGTTTGTTTTTTTTTTTTTTTTTTTTTTTTTTTTTAAAGCTGTCTACTATTACAGGAACTTTTTCAAAGTAGTCTGTAATCGCAGAGAGGATGTTTGAAAAAGTAGTACTTGTAAGAAAAGAGGCTTGAAAAAATAACCTATACTCACAGTAGGGCTCTGAAAAACCCTTGGTTGCCTGTCCATGAGGCATTCGGGAAATAAAGGAAAATAGCATAAATATTAATTGAGACATAATTTTAACTGACATTTAAAGATTACTCAGATATAAAAACACACACCCTTTGAGGGATATTTGCTTAGACTCAAGTATTTTATTTAGTCTTATAGAAATATTACTCATCCTCTAGTCAAACTTTTATCTGAGCCTATGTACAGTTATAGTAAGAGATAGTATTTCAGCCCCAATTCAGTATGCATAAAACCAGAATAATACTAACTGACCTTGCTGCTTAGGGCGCTCAGATAGCAAAAGCGTCTTCAAAAGTGAAACTGTTCTGTGTCAAAATGTGTTTTTAAAAATTTGCCTCTGTGCTTTTCTTGGTAAAATTAGTTTTGTCTGAAAAATTATGACTTGTCAAGAAGTAGTGTAAGTATTCCACCTTTTGCTTAGAATAAATGAAACAGAGCTTGAAACCAACTTGACTCCTTGGCTTCTGTCTCCCATTTGCCTAATCCGAGTACACACCTTTCAAGGGAACCTCAAAGATTTCATAGTGTCAGGACCAATTGGTCTGTGACATACTGTGCTATTTCTTTAGGGATATTAACTTCATCTAATAATTTTAAGATTTGAAGGACATATTTAACAGGAGTTTTCTGAAATGATAAATACCCACTCTACTTACAGATGCCTGGGCATGAAGAACTAAGAGCATGTGTATATAGTATCTCGTTCATCTTGGTTCAATTTCAAGGTCCTGGTTAAAGCTACATATTCTGTTAATTGAGAAAGGGTCCTAGAGAAATAACATTTGCCTTGAAAATGTCTGTGAGAACCATTTGAATACCTAGTAAATCTCACCCTTGAAATATGTAACTACCGCTATCTGAGAACTTTAATATACAACTAAAGCTGTATCTTATTAACAGGGTTACTAGTATAGATTAGGTTTTATGGCTTCAAAACAGTAAGTGGAAACTTTCATTCTCGTTTGCAGATACTCAAGATGCCCCTTATTGGTAAGCATTTATGCACTTCCAATAATATTTGATATTTTAGTAGTCTTTCATCAGTATGACCCTTTTAAATATAATAAGGCAGATTTTTGTGGAATATTAGAACTTCTAAAACCTGGGTCATGACAGGTTTCTTCTACTAATTTGTTGGTAGCTTTAATTGTTCTAAGGCATTCCTCTCAGACCTGTACCATTGGGTTCAATCACTTTTAGAGACTCCAAAACTTATTTGACCTACTTTGCCTTTTTAATAAAAAACAAAACAAAAACAAAAAACCCTTAGAACCTCCCTAGAAATATAATTTCTTTATGCAAACAAACAACAAAAAGTGCTCCCCCAATTACTCCCAAATATTTTACTATACCTAATCAATTCAATGCCCTAGGGAGTGTATGCACTTTGGGAAACAGTGACTTAGATAACTAAGTATTTGGCTCTATGTCTAGGCCTATTCTCTGAATAAGAACTCCAAAAACAAACAAACAAACAAAAATACCTCTAAATAAGTTCCCTATTTTTTTTTTCATTACAGAAAGGGCCTGGTTAAACTTAGTAGTTCCCTGAAGGAGCTTGTATTTTATTGGTAAACTTTTATCTTGTTCTCTTCTCTATTCAAGGAAATACTTCTCAGTACCTCCATTCAGGACCTTTATATATAACTTTCAATATCCTATAGCCAAAAATTCACTATATAGAATAAATTTACTATGAATCTAACATTCAGAATTATTTTAGGGTGCTAAGCTACAATTTTGCTACTACCTGAACAGCTGTCTCCTTTGGGGGCACAGTTTACATCTACCCAGTGTTAGTACAACATGATGTAATTAACCTACTGCTTGAACAGTTATGCTTTATCTCACAACACTTCCCAAAATTTAAGTGTTAATTGAATGTTGGTTTTCTAATTCGTTTTTTTTGTTTGTTTGTTTGCTTTGTTTTTTTGGGCCACACCAAATGATGCTCAGGGGTTACTCCTGGCTTTGTGCTCAGAAATTGCTCCTGGCTTGGGGGACCATATGGAATGCGGGGGGGATGGAACCATGGTCCATCCTAGGTCAGCCATGTGCAAGGCAAACACCCACTTGACTGAGTGAACACATATAATTTATACCTATTTCAGAAGCTTGCATCTTGAAGTATCAGTGTCTCCAAGCTCTGGATTAGGGTCTGGCCAAGGAATTAGGCAATTTTATGAAACCTAGAGGGAGAAATTTTAAGTTCATTAATTTTTTTAAATACCAGTCCAATCAAATGTAAAAAATGTTCAGTTTTAGGTTATATGGGAATTAAGAGGAAAGCATTTTTTTAAATCTAGGAGTGTAAACCATTATTCATTTATAGTCCCTAAAAGTGGATATAAATTAGGAACAACTGGATGTATGGGAACCATTACTTTATTAACTGCTCGAAGGCAATGTGTGTAGTTTTTTTTTTTTTTTTTTTTTAAGGAAAAGTGGGAGTGAATGGGGGAAAATTTTAGCATACAAAAAGGTACTGCTTTAGAAATTTGTCAAATGTTTTTTACCCAATTTTGATTTTAGGTAACATTGTCTCTAGCAAAGAACCTGGATTCATAACTGTAACCATCACCAGGTGAATTCCAGACTGGTTTCTTACCCATACAATAAGAGTCAATTTGTTCTAGTCAAATATCTTCCTCGCCCATAGGAACTTACTCCTTCTAGCCAAATCCCATTAAGGAGGGATTGGGGAAGTGAACTTCACTAGGCACCAAATCAGTCAAGGAACTCTCAGCCTAATAGCATCCTAACAGGATGTTTAGTTTGTGAGCAAAAATTGGTGAAGGAGTAAACACTCACCCTATTGGCAAAGCAAAGAGAGTATAAATGTTGGTGTTCCATTTACCTCCACTATTTAGCAAATTTTATTGCAGAGAGTTTCAGAAAAATATATTAACTCCTGTTTCAATTAAAAATGTGTTTCCCTGGTGGGCCTGGAGTAATAGCACAGTGGTAGGGTGTTTGCCTTGCATGCAGCCAACCAGGGACAGACTGAAGTTTTATCCCTGGCATTTCATATAGTCCCATGAGCCTGCCAGGAGCAATTTCTGAGCACAGAGCCATGAATAACCACCAAGAGCCACTGGGTATGGCCTCAAAAAAATGTATTGTCCTGGGACTGGAGAAATAGTACAGAGGTTATGGTGCTTACCTTGTATGTGGCTTATTCAGATTTGAATTCTGGAACTACAATGGTTCCCTTCAGGAATTATGTTGGAAATCAGAAGTAGGAATATTAAACCTGAAAACTGCCAGGTGTGACCTCCAGAAAAATAGAAGTTCATTGTCCTACCTGTTACATGCAGTGACATTGCTCTGATCTCCATCTATTTCCATAACAGTGATTTTTCCTTTTTAGTAGCATTGTGGCTCTTCTCAGTTCAATGCTAATAGTAGACAGGGTTCTGAATCGATGCCTTTAGAAATAACTCTACAACAGTCTGATTTCCAGCAGCAGTTAGATTTCCAATATTTCTGACCAAGGTTCAGTAGAAGCTTATTCATAGTCACTTGTTCTTCTAGTGCCCTGGTCTCCTGCAGTGGTAACAGATTCTGGGAAGAGCCTTATGGGAACCAGTTCTTGATTAAAGCCAGGTGGAGATGAAGTTCTTTTCTCATTACCCTACCAGCTCTTTCAGCTTCCATTTGTTCTCTTTCTGCAAATCTCAGTTACAAAAAATCATGAAGGGTACTCCAGCACTTGGTGAATGTATTGGGTCTCAAAGATAACTTTTAGATTCCTTTAATAATCATGACATGGCTGAGTAATAAAATGGTCATTATGGCTAATTGACCTTCTGAGGAAGCTAAATTGGGAACTCTGCATTAAATTGGGTTCTCCTCCAACCAATAAAACAATGCTGATGGTCTAATTAGGTCCTTGAATTTGACTAACATTTTTCAGTTTTCTGATTCTTTCTTACAGTGCCTAATACGCTCTAAAAGAAACTAAATCATATTATTTCCATCCACATGACACATATGATAGTCCCAGGCAGAATCTTGGTGGACACTGTCATGCTATCTATGGGATAGTTGAAATTGCTTGCCTGATGAGTCATACAGACATCATTCCATAGTTAAATGCAGCTTCCTTCTCCATTAGAGTTTGACCTAAAATAGCATTCTAGTCTTTCCATATAAAGTTAAAAGTAAAGAAGTAACCTTCAAATCTTTCTATATTAAATCTGGTTTTAGAAGCCCTCCAAAATCCTTTCAGAATTTTATCAGGACTTCTTCATGGAGTAAAGTTCCTAGACACAGACTGTCTTATTCTGGACTACGATTCTTTCTGGGCACAAGCAAAGCAGGTAGTATAAAAGTCAGTCCTATAAGAGCCAGAGGCAATGGCAGAAACCAGTATAAAAAGTTAAAAGGGAAGCGAGGGGTTAAAGATAATAGGAACAGGCAGAGTCAGAGGTAATGGACTTCATCTGAGCCACATTGAAATCATTCATTCCTCCCCTTTTGTGATACAGGGAAGATTTACATTTCAGAGAGAATCCCCACCTCCACCCCACAGAGATGAGACTTAACTTGAGGAGAACTTATCAGAACAATTCTGTGTTTTTTTTTTTTTTTTAATGGGGCAAAAGCTTGAGTACATGGGATCTTAGTCTACTTTTCTCCAATCTACAAAAATAGAGCCTGCTGGAGAATTGTACTGTAGTTTAGACTCCCTTCATCTGGCCCATTTTCCTTATCACAAAGTATATACTGTAGATGGTAACTGTAGAGAGGAAGATAAAATGCTGCTAAGGGATAGTTGATCAATATTTCCCAATACTTATGGATACAATTCAAGGGGAGGCCCTTAAGAGCTGAGGTTTGATTGTTCATCCAGAAGAGAAGAGAGAATACCGTTAGGAGACTTCCCTACAAATGCAAGATGTTCCTCACCCTGGGGGTTCCTGAACTCAAGGTGCTCCCCTAAGAAATCCAGATCCACCTTCTCTCTAATCTTGCTCGGCGTAATGAGCATCACCCTCAAAAACATCACTAGTACTAGGACGCAAGCACCGAGAAGAAGCATCCTTCCAATTATAATACCTATGAAAATCCCATGATATTTTTTGCAAGAAGTGAAGAAGAAGGCCTTTGAGAATAAGATGCGTGAGAGGTAGAGGCTTCTTTTCCAAGGATAAAGCCTGGTCCCGTAAGCGGATGAAAGCATAGATTAGTTCAACATGGTAAGAGAGACGAGGTTGTGGAAGCAGGAAATCAAGAGGTAGGAATTTCAAGGGAATAGGCTTTGGAGGACAGGAGGTGAGGTGGTAGAAGAGGTGGCAAACTAAAACGCAGCCTGAAATCTTTGGATTCTTAATTCTAGAGTAGAATATAGGTGATGAACAGGCCCAGCAAGGGCGAGTTGTGCTTACTGAGTGATCTGTGAGGTGGCGAAGAAGAGCATACAGGTCCTTATGTAAACCTGGTAAAGAAAGCAAATGATAAAAATAATCAGAGGATTCCATGATTTCAGTAGAGAGGAAAGGCATCTCACCTAGATTGTGTCCTAGTCACGTCACCAAAAGATGTTAGCTATGGAGGCCTCAATATATCTCAGCTGGCTCTTCACTTCCCAAAGGAAAGACAAGAAAGCACACAAGGGGTGATATTTGTTGCTAGCAAAAATACCCTGTTAAGGAATAGGCGATAGAACTGGTAGCCCAAAGAAATGTAAGGGGGAGAAAGTTTTAGAACCTGTCTTATATTCCTATCACTTCCTGGAGTTAGTTTGGTCCCTCCTTCCTTTTAGTTGACTCCGCCTTTCGAGAGTTCCCTTTCACTTGAAGGTGTGCACAATTAAATGCCTTAATTGGGCAGTAGAGCATATTCCTTGGTAATAGTAAGGGTTTATGCTTATTTGCACAGTACCAGAATGCTACCCCACTATTGTCAAGTTGTTTGACATACTCCACTTAAAGATAAAGGCCTATCTTTTAAAACCATATTTTATTATTTAAAAACATTATGGATTGAATCGTGTTGCTTTTAACCAAATTCATTTGTTGAGATCCTGAACATCCAGTACATCAGAAAGTGACCTAACTATGAAGTAAGGCTTCTACTCAGAAAATATATATAATTTAGGTCATTAGGACAACTTGTGAAATTAGAACTTTACACCAAATCATATCTTCATCCTTTTCCATCTTGACTGACAATTACAATTCTTTTAAAGAATTTTACTGCAAAAAAGGAGAGGGACAAATGCATTTGCCACTCTAGGTTTTTTAAATGATAATAAAAATGTTAGGATATATTTCTGTACCTGCTATTTATTTCAATTACTCATTGATGTTTAGTAAACCTTGCATTAAATTATTGTTCATTCTTATATTTCTCAAATTCAGTTTACTCAGAAAGTTAATTTACTGAAAAATTATCAACATTGGTTGCAATCTTTTTATCAAATTTTACTTTTCAATTTTTGTTCTTTAGTCTGTAGTGAGAAGAACCAGTTGTTACCAATTACTGTGCTTAATCACTTACCAGTAGGTTATGAAGATCAGGAAAACAGAATATCTTTGATTACTCTTCACAGTAATTCATTTTGCTGATAAATATATTTTATATTTGCTATATTTTTTGTGTACATACCCAGAGATACTCAGGTATACTCCTGGTTCTGCACTCCTCAAGGTGCTAGTAGATCATATTGGATACTGGGGATCAAGCCTAGGTCAGCACTTGACCTACTATACTATCTCTCTGGGACCAATATTTGAGACAGGTAGGGCTTGTTTACATGTGTATAAATTCTATTTACTGAATTATTAAAAAGAGATAAATAAAACTTAAATATTTATGACATGTTAAGTCTTAGGATAATTATACTCTTCAAAAGTTCACTCAAATCTGGAAAAATAGAATAATAATGAGAATTGCAAATAAAAAACAGAATGTTTCAAAATTATAATTTATCATTCCAAAATAATATCATTTCAAAATAATATAACTTTAAATCAATGACTCTTATTTAAATTTTGAATCTTTTAACAATGTAGTTTACTGGCTTTTATAGAATGCATATTAAAACCAACTGATACATACTGCTAGCTATTTTAAATACTTTATATTCACAATTTAGCCTGTTATTTAAACAACTGCTTGCCATTGCTAGTTAAACTAAACTGGGTCTTAGATAAGTAGATAATAATAAAATAGAGGAAAAAATAGCTCTGTGTGTATTTATGCTAATGTAGTTTCTCATCACTAAAACTAAATTTTAAGATCTATGACCGTTATGACCAAGATAAAAGTATTTTTAGTGTCATATTTATTCAAAATGTGAAATAATAGTAAGTTGAATGGAAAATTCTAACTTATGACTAAGGTAGCAAAAGCTTAAGTTATATAGTATTCTATCCCAGTTACCCAATATAACTTTTATTTGTTCATTTGAAAAAATAATATGTGATACAAGAAGAATATATTATGTAAATATATTATATTTTTCCTTACATATTTTACTAACTACACAAGCTATCTATTATACTTTCAAATTATATCTTACTCCTTTAAATCCATGAGCATTTATTAAAGGCTTTTTAAAAAGAACATTGCCACATTTCAGCATATTCCTCTGAAGATCATGGTATTAGGATAAGAACATGCTGTTTGAATACAACTATTCTGACTGTAACTATAATTTATACTATTAGAAAGAAGGAGATATCCTTAAAAATATACAACCAGAGGGCTGATACTATAGCATAGCAGGTAGGACAATTGGCTTGCATGTTGCCAACCCTGATTCTATCCCAGCATCACATATGGTCCTTTAAGACTGCCAGAAATAATCCCTGAGCACCACTCCTCATTTTCTCTTGGGGGCTTGTAATGGCCTACTAAAAAGAGTTTATGTTCCACTGAGTATACCCACATCTGACACTCTAAGAAGTCTTTCTATAAGTGCCACCTGCCAATGATCTTAAACAAAACAGTCCCAAATTCTGAGCTGTATTTCTGTTCTTCAAATGAAAGAGAGAGCAGGATTCAGATACATTTTGGGGTTCAGCATCTTATTTTTTTTTAAAATATGGAACACTTCACGAATTTGCATGTTATTCTTGCCAGCATCTTATTTTTATTTTTTGGTTTTTGGGTTGTTCTTGGCAACCAAGAGCTTACACCTGGCTATTTAAGGATCACTCCTAGTGGGCTCAGGGGACAATATGGGGTTCGTGGGATTGAATCCAGGTTGGCCTCTTGGAATGCAAATTCTCTGCTATCATTCCAAACCCAGCATCTTATTTCTAGTATAAAATTAAAGACTTAGACACTTATTAATTTATGAACCAAGAATGACATTAAATACGGTTGCTTCATTCAGGGAGGTGAATTTACATTTATAGAAATTCACACATTACTTATGAATGTAAATTGAAAACACCTGGACAACATACAAAGATGACTGCTCAGTATTTTTATGGACTGCTATATGGTTCATTTTTTTTCAAGTTATAAATTAGTTGAACATAAACATGAACTTTCTTATAATTTCTGGTTTCTTTTCTCCAAGTGGTATTTAACTAGATTATATAAATACAAACAATAATCACAGTAAGACAAGTTAGAGGTCCAGGAAAATCAGTAGCAGAGTAAGTGATGATAACATTAACCACAGTTAAAAACTAACCACTAGTAATTCATTTTTCCAAATGTAACATAGAATGGAGTCAGAAAGGTATACAGGGATTAATGTACTTATTTTTCACACTGTCAACAAAAATTACTTCCTTGGCACCACTTACAGTCCCCTGAGTACCACCAGGAGTGAACACAGAACCAGAAGTAGTCTCTGAGCACTGCCAAGGTGAATACCAGAACATAAACAAACAAACCTCATCCAAGAGTCAAATGTTAACAACAGATTATCTAAAACTTTGTGACATGACTTCAGGATTAGTTTTATTATAGGCTACAATTTACATTACCAACAGTGAAGTCAGCATTATATTAATATCTTTAATATACTTTATTTACTTACTTACATGTATGCTGTTACTGAAGAAACTATTGTACCGATTGTTATTTTTCAGACACACATAAAATGAATAAAAACCCCTAAAACTCCAGTAAAGGTAATTTGATAATACTTTCATTTATGTAATTGTCAAATGTTCACCATCTTTGACCTTTGCTTCTATAATTAAGATAGACCAGTGAGGGGCTGGAGAGATGGCATGAAGGTAGGGTGTCTGCCTTGCATGCAGAAGGATGGTGGTTTGAATCCTGGCATCTCATATGGTTCCCCTAGCCTGCCAGGAGCAATTTCTGAGTTTAGAGCCAGGAGTAAGCCCTGAGCACTGCCAGGTGTGACCCCAAAACCAAAACAAACAAACAAACAAACAAAAAGATAGATCAGTAAGATGAGAAAGAGTGTCTTTACTCTCTAAATTTTTTTACCATAAAGAACAAAATTTATGGTTCACTATGTACCTCAAATATTACTGTGAAAGATTTGTTATTCACATTTGGTCACAATAAAAATTATTTAAAAAAACAAGAACAAAATTTCTACCATGTTCCCATATAAGATAGCCATGAGAACTTTTAAAAAGTCAGACTTGGACAAAAACCCTTTTGTAAAGATTGTATTTTAATGAGTACTGTTAAAGTGAAACATACAAATATAGACAAGTATCATTTCCTTTTTTGGGAGTAATTCTGATAAAAAGAAAATCGTACCTGGGAATAGTGGATTAAAAAGTTGTTATATTTAGGGGCTGAAGCAATAGTACAAATGCCTGTAGGGCATTTGCCTTGTATATGGCCAGCATGCCATATGTCCCCCAAGCACTGCCAGGAGTAATTCCTGAGCACAGAGCCAGGAGTAACTCCTTAGCACTGCTGGCTGTGGCCCACCCCCCTTATATATATATATATATATATATATATATATATATATATATATATATATATATGTGTGTGTGTGTGTGTGTGTGTGTGTGTGTGTGTGTGTGTGTGTGTGTATACATGTATATATATCCTCTATGTTATAAGGAACAGATCTAAATATCATAAAGAAAACAGTATACAAACTCACAGCTATCATCATACTTAATGGGCAATAATAAAGACCATACTTTTTTGGGGGGGCATACACAGTGACACTCAGGAGTTACTCCTGGCTATGCGCTGAGAAATTAATGCTTCACCAAGATTTCACCCAGTCAGACATTCATTCAGATTTGAAGGAAGGATACATAATTTGATGAATAAACAATAGCTCAAAGACTTTACAGATTCAAAACTGCTGTAGCTAGCTTTGGTCTGGTTATGCTAGAGAACTTTGAGTTCCCTCTAGGAGACTGTGAAATAAGAAGAATATACAAGGTTATGTGGAAGAACAAGTCGTTCTAATTATCGGGGGGAGGGTTTTGGGCCACACCCGGTGACATTCGGGGATTACTCTGGGCTATGCACTCAGAAATTGCTCCTGGCTTGGGGAACTATATGGGCAGCCGGGATCGAACGGCGGTCTGTCCTAGGATAGCACGGGCAAGGAAGACACAGCGCCGGTCCTAAAGACAATTGTTATTTGGACTTTGTTACGGAAAGAATACAATAATAGAAGGTATCGTAGTAAGTGAAACAATTCATAAGGTAAAGGACAAATAATAAATTGTCTCACTCATTAGTGGAAAACAGAGACAAAACAAGGCTATAGCCAAAAATATACAATGAAAAATATTACTCTTAAATTACAAAAATCAGATTTCCACACAGTAGGGGAAGGGTGATTGAGATGGAAGACACGGATTAGAGGTGATGAAGGGACAGTGGTGGTGGAGGGACTTGGGCACTTTGTATATCAATGCTGTAAATGTTTATACTATTGTAGCCACTTAACTAAACTATCATGTATAAAGTAAAAATTAAAAAAAAAATGGGGCCAGAGAGATAGCATGGAGGTAGGGCGTTTGCCTTGCATGCAGAAGAACGGTGGTTCAAATCCCGGCATCCCATATGGTCCCCCGAGCCTGCCAGGGTCAATTTCTGAGCATAGAGTCAGGATGAACCCCTAAGCGCTGCCGAGTGTGACCCAAAAACCAAAATAAAAAAAATTTAAAAAATGCTCCTCAGAAGAGTAAATGGAAAATAACAGAGGCACCAACAATTGACTTAATTCAATTATTTTATTTTATATTTTATTTTTTGGATTTTGGGACACACCCAGTGATGCCCAGGGGAACTGTGATCCATCCTAGGTCAGAGGCATTCAAGGCAAATGCCCTACCACTTGCACCACTGCTCGGGCCTCTCAATTATTTTATATTCATTACATTAATTTAATTATGTTATTACTTCAGGGAACTTAATTTTATTATAATTTAACATGATTATTTATTTCATTTTTTCTGTTGTTATTTTTTGATGATTTCAAACTTTATATTGTTATAAATATTATTGGTCATTTTAAAAACAATAAAATTGTTGACAGATTACTTTAACTGCTTAAAAATTAATTAATTGAATAATTGTTTAATTCAGTTGATTATGGGATAGGGCATTAGTAAACATTAGAATTATGAATTTCTCAACTATAATAAAATTTTATTTATTTTATTATTTTTTAAATAATATCTTTAAACACCATGATTACAAACATGATTGTAGTTGCATTTCAGTCATAAAAAAACACCCCCCCCCTTCACCTGTGCAACATTCCCACCACCAATGTCCCCCTACCCCATTGCCTTATTGGGGAATGGGGTTAATAATTAATTGACTGTGCTCATGGATTACTCCTCGTTCTGTGTTCAATAGGGACCCCTGCTGGTGATCAGTGGACCATATGTCGTGCTAGGGATAAAACCAGTATTCGCTGGTTGCCTTTACGAAAAACAAGTGTTTTAACTCTTCAACTATCTCTCTGGTCCTTATGTTATTATTACTTTTTTTATTTTTTTAGAGTGAATGAAGGTGAATTTGGCCACATCCAGCTGTGTTGTTGGCTTGTTCTTAGCTTTGTATTCAGAGAGCTCTCCTGGTGGTGCTCAGAGCAACTACATATTATAAATTTTTACTGAAGTGTTTGGGATTCTTTATTGTCCTCAGTAATTTATATTTTATTTATAATCTTTTATGTATAATCCTCTACTAGAACTTCCAACATTATACTGAATAACAGTGCTTAGGATGGCCATTTTGTCTAGTTTCCAATTTTTGAAAAGAAGCTTTATTGCCCATTGAGTATAATGTTAGGTGTGAGTTTGTATAAGATTTTTTTCTGATGATTAAATATATTTATACACAATTTTTAGGATATATAATACAAAAGGATATTGATTATATTCAGATTCCTTTTATGCATCTATTGAGATGAACAATTCATCTACTGAGACGAAAATAAATGTTTTCCTTTTGTTGATTGATATATGATGCTTATATATTTAGATCTGTTGTCCAACCTTACATCCCTAGTATAAATCATACTTTTCATGGTACTTGGTTATTATGCATTTCAATTATTAATTTGTTTATATTAATGCTTATGATCAGTACCAGCACAGCATTGTTTAATGTTTCTGTTGCAATATATAAAAGGTCATAATTTTCTTATTATTAAATTTAAAACAATGGGCATTAGTAGTTTAACAAAGTACTTTAACATAACCTTAACATTTAACATAGTTAAATAGCAATTTGGCAAGAAAACAACCAAGATGCCCTTCAACAGATAGATGAATGGCTAAAGAAACTGTGGTACATATACACAATGGAATATTATGCAGCTGTCAAGAGAGATGAAGTCATGAAATTTTCCTATACATAGATGTACATGGAATCTAGTATGCTGAGTAAAATAAGAGTGAGAGAGATAGATACAGAATAATACAGAAAATAAAAAAAATTTTTTGCAATAATTCTCAGAGACAAAAGAGATAAGGGCTGGAAGGTCCAACTCACAATATGAAACTCACGACAAAGAGTGGTGAGTGCAGTTAGAGAAATAACTACACTTACAACTATCAAAACATTGTGAATGTGAATGAATTAGGAATGTAGAAAGCCTGTCTCAAATAAAGGTAGGTGGTGGGGAGGAGGGAAATTTGGGACAATGGTGATGGGAATGTTGCACTGGTGAAGTTGAGTGTTCTTTATATAACTGAAACCCAATTACAATTATATTTGTAATCAAGGTGTTTAAATAAATATATTAAAAATAAAAAAAAATCACTCCTGGCTTGAGGGACCATATGGGACACCAGGGGGATAGAACCGTGGTCAGTCTTAGGTCAGGGCCCATGCAAGGCAAATGTCCTACCAATTGTGCCAACACCCTGGCCCCATCACTGTCTTTTTTTAGCTGTCTCATTTTTAACTTAACCTTCACTTACTCCTTCCTAGCAAATTTGATAAATGCTGTACTATGTTGAATCTAAAATTAAAAATTCATCTCAAGGACTTTTGTAGTCTAAAATAAAGCCACAAGTTAAGGCTTGAATTGTCATGGTCAAAATTAAAACTAGCGTGTATGTCATAAAAGTTCTGCATAAGGAATTGCAATATATAAATATAAAAAAGCACTATCCCAGGGCTGGAGCAGTGGCCCAAGTGTTAGGGAATCTGCTTGCAGGCACTAACCTAGGACTGACTGCAGTTTGATCACCCAGCATCCCATATAGTCCCCCAATCCAGGAGCGATTTCTGAGTCCATAGCCAGGAGTAATTCCTGAGCATCACTGGTGTGGCCCAAAAACAAACAAACAAAAAAATAAAAACAAAAAAAATCACTATCTCTTTTCATCTTTAGAAATAGTGGAGACAGTAAATTCACAAACCAGATGTCCCATTTCTATGAATAGTGGAAGATCCAAAATTGAGATTTAAGCAAGTTTTGAGGCAACCATTTGATTATAGAAATAATAGGTTAAAATATTCTCAAAATTAAATATCAGAGTTAATTTACTTTTAGATAATATTTGAAAATATGTGATATTCCCCTAAAGAATTAACTGATCTGTATACAGATTGTTGTTTGTTTTAGATAAGCTCTTTCTATTTAATAATTGCCAAAAATACCTTTGGTTTACTATAAAAATGATTCTAGAAAAGTATGAACTATCTTTCATCATTCAGAAAGATACTTTGTGCCTTTTAGAAATTTTAACAGAATTTTAGAGATCTTGGTATATTAGTTATAATTTTTACATGTCAATATTTACCTATAAAATTCTAGAGTATTGCTTTTCAGTATAGTAGCAATCAGACACAAGTAATTTTTTAGTGCTTGAACTATGATTAATCTGAATTGGAATGCAAACTGGAGTTGTAAAATTGTCTGAGGAAAAAGAATGTAAAATATTCTAATAATTATTAGATAACCCATCACAGCTGCAAGATTACTATGAATTGTAGCACATAAATAAAAGACAATTGTATATATATCTTTTATGTTGGTAATGAATCAATTCTGAAGGTGCATTGTTTTCAGCACAGTAACCTAATTGAAAGGAAACCTAGATCATCTTGGAAGGACATAGACTCTTTGAACTTTTTCCCTTTCAGTTCTGTATATCCCCAAAGTCACCTAAATCATATTTCAAAGCCTCGCTCACTCTAGTTTTTCATATCTTTTATAATGACATCCAGGTGGAGTAATAATAAAAAGCAATAACCAATAACAAGTTATGTCATAAGTTTGAAGCATGGAAGAACTATACAACTTTTAAATGTAGCAGTCAATGACTTATTTAGATTTTGAGATCATCTAGGTAAAGAAGTATTTTTTGATAATGATCCATCTTGGTTTCTTTGTCTTTCATAATGCCATAACTTAGGTTAATGATGCAAGGACTTCTGGGAGTCACACATAGACACACTCTCAGATTAGATTTGTATAATTCAGGTGTAAAATGATCTAGGTGCACAGTTTGCTAGACTTTTCCTCTTCTAGAAGTGGGAACACAGCAGTGTCCCCTTGAATGACAAATTGTGATAAAGTAGAAGGAATAAAATTTCATAGCATAATCACTGCAATTTTTATTGAATTAAGTCCTTTGCTCTTTACCTGACAAGAACACTTTCTTGAACATTTTTCAGAAAAACAAACAAAATAAGCAGTAAAGAAAAATGCTTTTTCTGTCCTGAGAACAGTATAGAGAGACATTATTGTCTACTTTCAGAGTACATTTCTTAAATGGAGGAACATTTCCAGGTGCAACCAGAAGTTTTGGAAATGTAAAAATATCATGAAACTGTGTTGTTCAAGGACAATTCAGTAGCTGATGAGTCTTCATCTGGCAGCTCTGCTTGAACAATGAAAGTTTCTAATATTCTTTATTCCTAGAAAATGGAATAATTCTATCAATTAATGCAAATTTTTATAGAAAATAGCTGGTAAAAATGACTAGCATTTTATTTTGTATATTCTACAATAAAATTTGTCAGCTATAGGTTAAAGTTTCATATGAATGTGGCAATAAAGCATCTACATGTAGGTTAGGGTAAGAAATGTGTAAGGTAAGTTTCCTATCTATGGTACTGTCTCTCTGGCCTCCAGCATTGGAATGAGACTTCAGAATGAGACTTTCTAGGTTTTCTTTTCTTTCTTTTTTTCTATTATTATTTTTTTTTTTTTGTCTTTGGTTTTTGGGTCACACTAGCAGCGCTCAGGGGTTACTCTATGCTCAGAAATCACTCCTGGCAGCTTGGGGGACCATATAATAGTTATAAATAATAGTAATAAATAAAATTTGCCTAAATTGGTCTCTGTAGCTTTAGCAAACCACATGGGATGCCTGGATTCGAACCACCGTCCTTCTGCACACAAGGCAAATGCCTTACCTCCATGCTATCTCTTGGCCCCTCCTTTTTTTTTTTTTAAAGCAAACTCCTAGGTTTTCTTAGGATTCTTGAATTTAATATACTAATACATTTCAAAGATATTTAAAATATATTTAAATACGATATTTTATTAATATTTTTAAGATATTTAATAAAATATATTTAAAATTATTTAAAACATATTTTATTACTGAATATTTTCATGAGATCAGTAATTGCTTTTGTTTTCAAATATTGGATTTTATTATTTTATTTGGTACAAATAGATTATTATAATTTATATTTATTGATATTTAATTTCAGTTCATTATGTTATGAAATTTTGGTTTCTATTATATACTTTATATAAGTTTAAATAATTGCAAATTTGACAGAGGTAGAAAAGAATTAAATTGTATTTAAAATAATTGTTACCAAAGATGAGATTTGATCAATTATTTATTTTGATGGTACTCACAGCATATGAAAATAAATTAAAATACCAAGCCATAGAATAGAGGGAGAGTGCAAATGGTGGACACATTCCTAGTGTGTTTGAAGCTGTGAGCTCCATTCCAGGCACAGCAAGGCCATGAAAATTCATAGGAGTTGTCCTGCTGATTGCAGTAGCTCTGATACCCCTCAAATACCACTGTGTGGAGGACAGAAATGGTTCTTAGATAAATAAATATAAAAATGTATTTTATCTGATTTCACTGAAGTATATATTACAATCAAATTTTTAGGCGTTATGTTTTCTGTGACCCAAAATATTAGGTTACACATTATGCAAACAAAATCCAAAGCGCTGTTTCATGTGAGGCATATAAGCTATGATTTAAAATGTATTATTAAAAACAACAAAAAGGGAAACTAATTGTACTAATTCAATTAGTGCAACCCTATGTAGCAGTCATTTTGTATCTGATTTTGTACCATCTGTTTAGAATATTAGAACTCCCTACTGGCTAATTTGAAAATAAGCACAAAGTGAACAATTTTCTCCTTAATGTCTCACTTTTTTTAATTTGAGAGAATCAGAAAACTATGATTTATGTTCCATTTGTTTCTTTTGTATCACAGGTGTACGTTTGATTATCCAAACTGAATAGTAGTCTTATTCTGGTAGATGGTAGATTGTTTCCCTAATTTTGTCCTTAGGCAAGCTTTCTTACATCACAGATGCACACTTTTTTTCTTCTTTCTTTTTTTCTTTTTCTTTCTTTTTTTTTTGGTAGCTTAATTCCATTCCAGTCTAGAAAGATCCAGCTCCTGTGAGTACCCTGCTGCTACTGTTTTGGCACTGATGGGCTCCTGCTGTTATGGCATAAATGTTGCATTTACACACTGGAAATAGTTTTCTTGGCTTTTGAAAGAACTGTTATCATGAACATGACAAATTCATGAACCAGAATGTATTTTGCTCTCTGTATTCTATTTTTATTCAGTCTCTATTGTTATGGTTCCTCAAATACAGTTTAATTTACAAATATTCAGATATGTACCCCCAAAATTTAATTTTTTGTAGTTATGCTTTTATCTAATTTATCTGTGTTCTTTAAAAATTTTTCATCATTTTTAATGCTTTGCTTTCTTCCTTAAAAGGTCAAATTGCAGTCGAAAAACTCAAACAGGGAAAAGCTACCCTAGATTTTAAACGATCTCTGGTTCTTACTCTGTAATGTTTAAAAAACAATTCAT
The DNA here is from genome assembly GCF_024139225.1 of Suncus etruscus. Taxonomy (NCBI): domain Eukaryota; kingdom Metazoa; phylum Chordata; class Mammalia; order Eulipotyphla; family Soricidae; genus Suncus; species Suncus etruscus. Next base: position 95,761,887 of record NC_064848.1, on the reverse strand, counting down.
TGCCCAGAGATTAGGATATCTATAGATATAGATATTAGAAAAATGTAAAACCTTCTATGCCATCAATTTTTCTAAAGCAATGATAGTAATAAATAAAATTTGTCTAAATTGGTTTCTGTAGCTTTAGCAAACAAATTATTGAAAGGCTTGTTATTTGAAACTGATTTTCCTATGTTATGCATAAAAACTAAATAGTCTCTGGAAAAGATTACTTAAAATTATAGAGCTCTGGAATTCTCAGAGAATGACATTTAACCTAGAAAAAGTTATTTTGGAATAATTTTATCATGAGCAATTTTCTTCTTGATACGTTTTTAAAAACCAAGTAGTTTCTCCTGCTAGAAAGATTTTCTTCCTCCCCAAAGCATTGCATTCTCATCTATTTTACTAAAATTGTATAGTTATTTGACCCTGATGTTTAAAGAGTAAATATTTCTCAAAGGGATGAAATTAGACTCTTGTTAGTAGTTCAAAGTGCAATATGAACTATAAGAATTTTCTTCTGTAACAAGGGATTTAAGCACTAGGAATTTTAATTTAATTTTGAGGCACCTTGCATTTTGATGATTTTGCAAATTTACCTAATCACAACAAGAGATAGATAAAACCTTGATATATTTTTTGCCAATTAAAAAAATACTCAAGTGTATTGTGATGGCTGGTTTATCATAATAAAGAGCAGATCTTTCTGTTTGCTTGTTTGGGAACCCAGTCAGTGATAGTTCAGGGCCAGCCAGGTGCAAGCTAGACATTTTACTGTACTATCTCTCTAAATCACACAGAAAAGTGTGTAAAGGCAGTAGTGTTTTATTGCTATGTTATTTTGTGCTAACCTTTAAAATCCTTAGCGATTTTTAGGGGCCAATTATAATATAAACCCCCCCCTGCTTTCTTAGTACACTTTGTCTTTTAAATAATAATGACAAAAGAACATTCATCTGTAAAGAGCCATTTCATGATATTTGTGTGAAAAGGTATAGCCAGAGAAGGTATAGATAAGGATTTTGAGAGTCATGGAGAAAGAGCATTTTTCCAAACTTAGGGCAGATTAAAGATTTGAGAATTTGAGTCTATTAAGGTATGATATTTATATGACAAGCAGGAGCTTGTGTTTAATCACCATAGTTTTTATTGAAACAAATGTCCTTTGAAGTATGCATGTAAAGGGGAACATTGGTATGGTTTTAGGTGCATAAGGCTTATGATTTTTAAAAAAGATTGATTCTGTAGAAAAAGTTATTGGGGTTCTCATTTGTATATATTTAACACATTTGAAAAATACTTGACTTACTTTCATGAAGTGTTTTTGCCCCACATTTGATGAGAATTTATAAGGCTAGCATTTTAATAAACATCTTAGCCAATCTTATAAACTCTGAACAATATCACATGATAACTTATAAGTAGAAGTATTTTGAATAAAATGCTGCCTAGAAATAAATCTGTATCCCCTGAAGGAAAAAGAATTTTTTTAATTAACTTTTTTTAAACTTCTGAGGATATAAAATGACATCCATTTGCGAGAAACAGGAAGAGGTCTTTATTTTTTCTTTTCTTTGGTTTTCTTTTTATAATTTTTATTGAGATCAATATGAATTGGTCTTTCACAATTATATTTAAGGTACATAGTGACAGTGAATTAGGGAAATTCCCACCACCAGTGTTGACCTCCCTTAGCCCCTATTCCCAGCATTGCTTCCCCTGTCTCCACCCTTAGCCCCCTGGACTGCTAGTGTAACAAGTTCCTTTTGTGTATAGCTTGTTGTCTTTTGGGTTTCTTGATTCTATTGTTGTTGACTTTGGGTTGGGTATTTAGGGCTGATCTTTTCTAATTTCCACTCAATGTTCATGAGACAGCTTTGCCCCTGGTACCATCCACTTTTTTTTTCTTAACTTATGAGGCAGAACAAGCTGATTCATGTTCTATGGTTCTGTTGAAAAAGAAAAAGAAAAAAAAAGTGGGGATGAGCTCCTATGTAGAAGCTATAAATCTAAATTTAAAAGAAGAAAGGAAGAAAAACCCCACCAAATTAAAAAATAAAAAGAATAAAAAAAATAGGAGGGGGGCTGGTGTGGCAAGGTTTTTTTTTTTTTTTTTTTTTTTGCATAGGCACAGTAATTGGGGAAATCGGTTTAAGAGATCTAGAGTTTCTCCATTCTTGAAGCACACTGTATTAGGATTAACTATAGGCTATGGCCATGCTCATTGTAGAACCCTGAGTTTCTTTTTTATGGTCCCAGGAAGTTAATTAGTTAACTAAGTTAGCTAGTTAGTAGTTAATAAGTTAAATTAATTAGAAGTTAGTAGTTAGTAAGTTAAACTAAATTAATTAGAAGTCTTGGTTTTTGCACAGGTCCTAGGACAAGTCATAGTTGTTGCAGTCAGTCTTCTGTAACTAGTGATCTTGGTTTTTGCACAGGTTAAAGGGTAGAGTGTCTTCTGATTTCATTTTATCGTTAGGTGCTGAGGTTGGGGAAACTGCACTTAGATCAAGTTGTTGCTGTTTCTTCATCATTAGGATGTTGTATGCACCTAGCCTGGTGCAAGTTGGTGCCAGAGTGGTATTAGGGACTACCCTGGGGGGAGTTTGGTTGGTGTTGTTGTTGAAGGGAACTGTGTCAGTTCTAAGGTTGGTATTTGGGGTCTGGGGTTGGACAGTCGATGTCCAATCTCATGCAGACTAAGTTGAGTACCCATGGCGTGTTCAAGGTGTGAGGTGTTTCTGTATTATAAAATTTATGGTTTCTTATCCCTAATAGATAAGAGCTTGTTTCTATACCAAAAAATTTCCCCATTTTAGTGTGCCTATGCAAAAAAGAATGATGCGATTTATATTGTTGATGCATTAAGAGGTAGAAATGGCAGGCTATACAGTCTCTGTGCCCTTGTTTTTGCCTGAGCTATTTTATCCCAGGCTAGACTTTTCTTCTAGAATTTTTTAAGCAGAATTAGAACAAGCAAAGAAAAATAAAATAAATAAGAATTAAAAGAAAAAAAGGGATGGAGGAAGCTACCTTTCTTGGAAAATAAAACACTAAGAGGTATAGTTGCTTAGGAATCAACCATACATAGAAAATATAATTATCCCATAAGTCTTTTGAGATAATGTTGGGGGAGGTAAGATCCAGGGCATATTTTCGTCCCACACCCTGGTCTTCTTGAGATTGAGAAATGTTTTGCAACAGTACAGGTTTGGCTAGTGCCCTTGATCCGGTAGCATACTCCAGTCCATGTTGGGGATGTGTGTGAGAACAAAGGGCCACATAGAATGTATCAGTAGAAATGGTGGTTGCAGTTTCTTGCTGGGACAAAAGGATGGCGGCTTGTTGGGAAAGGAGGTTGTTCTCGGTTCCTAATGAGTTAAGAACTGAGTCAGAAAAGGGTTAAATAGGGAGGTTTAATGGGTCAGTATTAAAGGTATGAGAGGATAATTGAAGTTATGAATGGGGAGGGGGAAGGAGGGATAATATATGAGAGGGGCATATACAATATAGGCATGACTTGCTTACAGTCTGAATTAGGCAAGCATAGTGGAGTCCACCGCATGCAAACTCACGTTCACTTATAGACAAACTTTAGAAATCTATTTATAGGTTGTAGTTGGAGGCCTGACCCTTATGGAATGGGTCAGAGTACTTAAGAAAAAATAAATAAATTTGAAAAATGGGTTAGTAGAGAAAGCAGAGAAAAAGAAAAAAGAAGAGAAAGAAAAGAAAAAATAGAGAGAAAAATAAATAAGTTGGGTCGGTATCTCGGAGGGGAAAGGTTTTACTATTTCTTGGTGCTTCTTGGATGGCAGGGGTTATTGTTGCTAAATGAAGCTTTCAGGGTTAGGTTGTGTATGGAGCATTTTAGGATAACATATTTTTCATGACTAGCATACTAAGCAATTTGTTAGGGCACTATAAGTGGAGTCTACCTTATGTAGTATCATCCACCGTGTCTTGTGCATCAAAGTTCCTCTCTAGGAAAAAAGCTGACAGCATAGGCATTATAATATTATAGTCCATAGCTTGAGTTAAAAAAAAGGATATAAGGAAAAGAGAAAAAGAAACAACAACAACAATGACAACAAAAGGAAAGGGATAATAGTAATTTGCAAATACATTCTCAATGAGTAGGTCATGTATCATTGGTGTGCAGTTTTCCATTTCAGTGGTCTCAACAGCCATAAGCTTTAGGTCATAGTAGAAGACATAATCATATGGAAATGGGTAAATTAAAGTATTTTATCAAGACATTGTCATAATAAGCACTGTATATGGAGTCTAATCTGATAACAGCAGTGAATTGCAAAATTAGGGTGTCCACCCTATCTCTCCAAGAACCTCTGTGGACAAAGAAGTTGAAGAGTTATTTTATACATAGTAAAATTAAGGCTTTAAAACATACTGATAGTAGACACTGCAGAGAGAGAATAGAATTTCTTGGCAGGCAAGACAGGTGTATGCTACATCTTATAACTGAGACACTTGCTTTTGAATTAAAATTTATGTATAATATTTATATGAGTAGATTAGTTAAAAAGAGAGAATATACTTATGAAAAGTATATTACAGATGTTTTAGAGATGTAAATATATGATAGAAATATAGAATAGGCATGATATTGGTAGGAGTCCCCAGGTGACTTAAGTGAAGTTGGGGAGAGAGGTGGCAATCCCAAGAAGGGAATCAGCTGCTTTCTCTTTGCCCACATCTGCCATCCAGGGAAGGTAGCTGGGGAGATCAAGGACTGTGAACCTTGATTTGGCAAGGAAAGCAAATTAGTTCTATACCTTACCCAAGCCATAGGTCTATCTAAAGCCTTCCCTCACAGAAAAGAATTTGGGAAGAGAGAAGCAGTGAAGTAAAAACAGGTTTTATAACAAATAGTAAGGAAGGGGAGGACAGGATAAGAAAGAGAGTAACCTGTTCATGGGACAGTGCCTGTTCTCTAACGGTTGAGATAGCTCTGGCACACAACCAGCTTACAGTTGGAAAGTACAAAACTTAAGAGCGGAGATGCAGGTGACATGCACTCTGGCACCATGTACTCAAGCAACACATGTGTGCTCCTGCTTTATTCTTTTTTTAAAAATAAATAAATTATTTAATCGGATCACCATGAGATACACAGATACAAAGTTGTTTATGACTGAGTTTCAGTCATACAAAGCACATCTCCCTTCACCAGCTCACATTTCTGGCAACCAACATCCCTAGTTTTCTTCCCTCTCTCCCCTGCCTGGCTCAGTATCAGTCATTTTCCTTCTCTAGCTCTTTCTCTCTTCCATTTTTTTTTTCTTTTAGACACTGTGAAATTTTTATTACTGAAGAGATATCATGTATATCAATTTACTTCCTTTCAGCATCCATCTTGTCAAGATCATTCTTGTCCAGAATGATCATTTCCAACTACCATTGCCATAGTGGTCCCTTCTCTATTTTAATTGCACTCCTCCACTATTTGTGGCAAGATCCCTATCATGAAACTTTTGGCTCTTGTCCCTATTGTCTTTGGAATTTTTATATCTCACAAATAAGTGTGAGTATTCTGTTTCCCCTTCCCTCTGACCTATTTTAATAAGCACAATATTCTCCATATCCATCTATGTACAAGCAAAATTCATGATTTCATTTTTCCTAAGTTATATAATATTCCATTGGGTAGCTGTACCACCATTTCTTTATTAACTCATCTGTTCTTGGGCAGGGCACTTGGGTTGTCCAAATTCTGACTATTGTAAATAATGCTGCAGTGAACACGTGAGTGCAGATGACTTTTCTGCATTGTTTTTGGGTTACGAGGGTATAAACCTAGGAGTGATATTGCTGTGTCATATGGGATCTCAGTTTCTAGGGGTTTTTTGATGAATATTTTCACAACGTTTTATAAAAAAGACTGGAACAATCAACATTTCCCATCAGCAATAAATGAGAGTCTCTTTCTTTCCACATCCAGGCCAGCACTGTTTGTTTTTGTTCTTTGTGATATGTACCAGTCTCTGTGGTATGAGATGATACCTCATTGTTGTTTGTATTTGCATTTTCCTGATGATTAGTGATATGAACATTATTAATGTATTTTTTTGGCCATCTGTATTTCTTCTTTAAGGAAATGTCTGTTCATTTCTTCTCATTTTTGAAGGCAGTTAGGTTTTTATTTCTTGCTAAATTCTACCACTGCCCTGTATATCTTAAGCTTTTATCAGATGGGTATTAGGTGTATAGTTTCTCCAATTCCATGGATAAAATTTTATTCTGGTATTTATTTCCTTTGAGGTGTAGAACGTCTCAGCCAAATGTAGTCCCATTTGTTTATTTTTTTTCCTTCCACTTGCTTGTTCAGTGGTGTTTTATTCTTGAAGATGTCTTTAGCTTCAACGTCATGGAGAGTTCTACCTATTTTTTCTTCTATGTACCTTTTGATGTCAGGTCTCATATCAAAGTCTTTTATCTGTTTTTTTTTTTTTTTTGGCTTTTGGGCCACACCCATTGATGCTTAGGGGCTACTCCTTGCTGTGCACTCAGAAATCACTCCTGGTTTGGGGGGACCCTATGGGATGCTGGGGGATAGAACTACGGTTCATCCTAGGTCAGCCGCATGCAAGGCAAATGCCCTACCACTGCATCACTGCTCCAGCTTCATTTTTATCCATTTTATATGACTTTTGTGTGTAGTGTTAAATAAAGGTATGAGTTTACTTTTTTGCATATAGTTGATTAGTTTTCCCAATACATTATTGAAGAGGCTTATTGGCTTACCACTTATTGAAGAGGCTGGCACACATCAAAAAGTATAAGAACCAGTGCTGGTGATGATGCAGGGAGAAAGGGAATCTCACCGCTGGTGGGAAAGTAGACATGCCCAGCCCTTTTGAATAACAATATGGACATTATTTTAAAAAAATGAGAAATTGAACTTTTACATGACCTAGCAATACCACTCATAGGTAAATACACTTGGGGCCCCAAAACGCAATGAAGAAAATCTATACTATATGTTCATTTTATCACTATTCACAATAGCCAGAATCTGAAAATAATCCAAATACCTTCCCTGAGAACAGATGTATAAAGAATCTCAATTATACACAATGGAGTATTATACAGCTGTTAGGAAAAAATTATGTAATACAATTTGCTTTTACATTGGATGGAGATAGAGAAATTGTGCTGAGAGAAATGAATCAGATTGAGAGTGATAATCATAGAATAATCACACTCTGTGGCATATAAAAATGATAGTTTGATACCCATAGACAATAAAGAAAAGGACTAGGAGGACCAATCCTTTGTAGTAAGCTTGTGACAAAGTGTGGGGAGTAGTGAAAGCAGAGAAGGTCCACTATAACATTGATAATTTGAATTGTTATTGTGGACAAAAACTCGGTGCTGAAAGGTGGTAAAGTAATATGCATGATACATCCCAGTAATAAAATTGAAAATCAAAGTGTCTAAAGGAAAAAAGAGAGATAAGAAAAAGTCTGCCATTTAGGGGGAATGAAGCAGTTAGGGGGATGATTGGGGGCAGGAAGACTGGGGACATTGGTGGAGGGATATGTGCAATAGTAAATGGATGAATATTGGACATTGTATGACTGAAACTCAATCATGAACAACTTTATGAATCTCACTGTACCTCAATTAAAGAATTTGTTAAAAAATAAAAATGGCTCAATCTAATCACAATCATATATGTAATCAAGATGTTTAAATAAAGACAAAAGTTTTTTTTTTACATTTCAACATATATATTTATTTAAAATTTTAATGTATTTGTAAATTTATTTTTATCCATCAGGTTTAGTCTGCATATTTTTTTTATTTAAACACCTTGATTACATACATGATTGTGTTTGGGTTTCAGTAATAAAAGGAACACCACCCATCACCAGTGCAACATTCCCATCACCCATGTCCCAAATCTCCCTCCTCCCCACCTGACCCCCGCCTGTACTCTAAACAGTTAAATAAACTAAAAAAAAGCATTTGACCTGCAAAAAAATAAATAAATAAAAAATGGCTCAGAACTAAAAACATGTATAATTGTTTTTCATAATATCTGAAGCAATTCAATGAGAAAGATTGAATTTTTGTTTAAGATGGACTCAGTTGGCTGTGCTCAGGCTTTACTGCTGGCTTTGTACTCAGGGATCACTCCCAGAGGTACTCATATAAATGCCATGGATCAAACTCTGGCCCCAAGTTCTCTGTTTTAGTAGTGAGAGATAAGAAATGGTCAACTAATGTATTATAAGAAATGAATCATTTTGAGAAACTCAAAATGTGGCAACCATAGACTTTAAACTAGATATATTCTGTTCAATAATGTACAATAATATTTAATCGCATATGTAGGAGAAACAAAACAATTGAAGCATAAAATCAATAATTCATAATGAAATGTAATACATGTATAGAAGTAGGTTTAAAATACCTGTAAAATATTTGGCAATCATCAACATCATGTCTGTGAACTGAATTTACAAGTTGAATGCTTAAGAATAAGGCATAATATGGTAGGGCTAGAACCATAATACAGTGGGCAGAACATTTGTCCTGCAGGCATCTGCCTTGGATTTGATTTCCCCCCATATAGTCTCCTGAGCAAAAACAGAAGAGATCCCTGAGTGTAGAGCTAGGAGTAAGCCCTGATCACATTGTGTGATCCCTTTTCTAAAAACAAAGCACAATATGATAAATACTAAGAAAGGGAGAATTCACATATAATTTTATAAATAAACATTTAATGGTGAAATGTTTTCAAGAAAAAGAGACCTTCATAAAGAGAACTTTTAATCTGAGAACCTAAAATATTAGTTCTTAGGTATAAAAGTGAGCAACCAAAACACTTTTTCCTTTTGGGTTGGGTTAAGAAATATCTGATCTCCGATAGATACAGAGGTCTGAATGTATCACCTAGGATGGAACAGAAGTCTTCCAAACAACACAAAAACACCACCAGGAGAGTAAAAGATCCTGAACAGAGGCTATAGTTGATCCCGTGACAATATAATCCAAGGGTGGAGAAACCCCATATCTCTTAGGCCAAGTGAATTCCTTTTCGAATGACCCCAATATTTACTGTGCCAGGGCAGGAGGGAAAGAAACAAAACACAAAATATTATTTATCTCTTTATATATTATTTTTTATCTTCATTTATTATCATTATTATTATTATTATTATTATTATTATATTTACCTACCTATTTTTGGTTGACTTCTTTGCTCCGGTGTGGTTATTGAAACTGTTGACCCCATTTACACTTTTCTCTTTTCTTTTTCTTTTCTTTTCTTTTCTTTTCTTTTCTTTTCTTTTCTTTTCTTTTCTTTTCTTTTCTTTTCTTTCATTATATGCTCTGCCATGTTTCTTATCTCAAGACCGTGGCGTTTTTTTTTTAATTTTATTTTATTTTTATTTTTTTTTGTGGTGCTTAGCATTATTGTTGGAGTCCTCACTGGATATTTGACACTTCTTTCTGTACTAGTGGATTGTTTCACCTTTTTCGCCTTCGTCTCTCTGAGGAGGAGACCCTCTAGAAGAATTCTGCTTATTTTCTGCATATTAGACCTTTACCCCAGTTTACTACTATTCCCTTCTTCAAACAAAACCACATAAATTGAACTAGCTACTACTGTCCCCCAGTTAGAGGGGGAAATAAGGGAGGCACCAGGACCAAACAGGTGCAAGACTACTAAGTATTAGGCTAGATACAGAGGGAACAACATATTCTGGCAGCCCTAAGGGTGAGGGAAGAGCATATGGGAGACAGGACCAAAAAAAGAGGTGTATGGGAGACAGGACAAAAACAGAGGTGTATGGAGGACAAATTGGTGATGGAAATCCCCCCTGATTTTATGTAAATATGTACCTAAAATATTATTGTCAACAATATGTGAACCACTATGATCAAAATAAAAAAAACTAAAAAACAAAAAACAAAAACGGGTCTTTCACAATAAAAAAAAGAAATTAAAAAAATAAATAAATAAAAAAGAACAATATTGTTATTCAAATATCAAATATTTTTGTCAAATTTTGTGGAGGGTTTAGTCTATGCCAACATTTTTAGTGGGAATAATTTTATATTTTTTATATATATTTTCTATGCATATTCATCATCATATATAATGTTATACAGTTATATGTTTCATCATTATTATAAGTATGAATTGGTGATTATTATAAGTAGTGATAAAATAGCTATATTCATTTATTAAACAATCTAGTTAAATAAGTTTACTTTGTTCACCAATGTTATTTATGAAACAAGCTCTGGAAACACATGACATTTGAAAAGATACAAAACTGAGTTAGCATGCTGGTGGAAAAAGAAATATTGAAAAGAATCACATTCTTTACAAACAAAATTCAGAGTTAGGAAAAGGCAATAATACTTTCTCTCAAACTTAGTGCATATTCTTTTTGAATAGCAAATCTAATTTCAAGATTATGAATAATCTTCTTAAACTATGCCGGGCATGTTGTTAAATTGATTTGTTATCTATGTTGAAATCCATCTTTACTTTTATCTTACATTGAGAGGCCAGAAAGTTGAAATTTCAACAAAAATATTTTAATTTTTCAGACTGGAGCTATAGCACAGTGAGTAGGGCGTTTGCCTTGCACCTGACCAACCCATCTCTGGCATACCATGTGGTCCTCTGAGCCTGCCAGGAGCAATTTCTGAGTGAAGAACCAGGAGTAACCTCTGAGTGCTGCCAAATGAGGCCCTAAAACGAAACAAAAACAAACTAAGAAAGAATTTTAATTTTTAAAGTAAATTTCTCAATCATTTCTGTTGGGAAGCATATATGGTTTTTGAACTTTCATATTTATTGGATTGATATGATTTCTGTTTTATTTTCCAGATTTCAGATGGCTATCATCAGTTTATATCAAAAATATATTTTGGCTGCTTGTTGAAACAATTGTATACTTTATATTGGTTATTTGAACAAAACGTCTTTGTGTCTGTTGGGAATTGTTTTGTCTCTTTTCATTGTCTTTGAGAAAATATTCTAAAGTGGAAATAGCTTTTTATGCTTTCAGAGGTCCATTCCCTATATTATTTTCTTGAGCAAAGGAAGCCATTAGAAGTGATGCTCAACTTAGGTTCCTATACTTTACCAAACTAAAAGTCAAGAGTGAAATCAAGTGATAGGATAAAGTGTAGTGAACTCTAGTAGTACCACATCAATTGGAAATCTTGGCATGCATTAAATTATGTATATATTCTTCTTTTATTCAAGTGAAGGCCAAAATTAGTCTGTTTCAGAATCTAAATTGAATGTAAAGGATAGTTTAGGTGATTATTCTACATTTATTTATATTCTACTTGTTAATAATCTATTTTGAAATACTGAAGCCAACAAATATTAAATAAAACTGGTCTACTAATTTTTGCTCACTCATTAGATATTCTTAGTAATTAGAATTATTTCAAAGGGAGGGAATCTGAAACAGAGTTTTAAAATATGCTTACCTAAAATGTTATTTTAATACTGCCAAAATCCAAATTTCTTTTTACCATATTGACCAGCTTATGGTTTTATTTCTATTAATGTTTTTATCATGATTTTTAAACGTTATCTTTAGTTAAATTTTATATAAGACTTTTAAGCTTTGTTTAAAACCATCAACATAACTAATGTGATAGATGCTTAATTAGAAGTAAAAGATCCAACAATGTCTGGTAGTTGAAGTAATGAATTATTGAAGACAGTAAATGCTTGGGGATTTTGCCTCTGGGTACTTGGCCATATTCCTGTTCAGACATCAGTTTTTGCAGGATTTTTATGTCAGATGATACAGCAATAAAATTTAAGGAAATATAATGAGAAAAATAAAGAGAGTTGTTGTTTAGTCTTCTCAATTTGAAAAAAATAAATTTTCTATTGGCATAATCTCCAAGAATATCTAGGAGACCTTTTATCATCATATCATCGTATAGTGGTTAGGTTGAAAGATGCAGAAAAAAGTTCAAGCATCCATAATTAAGAATGATTTTATGAAGGCACACAAGCTATTTTTGTATGTATGCCATTAGGATTAATGTTTAAGTTGTATAAATTTTATTTAAATATTTTACATGGTTTGTTGAATATCTTCTGAGAATTCATTTAATTCCTATTCTAGAATAAAAATTTTAAACTGAGATGAAAATGAACATTTTTATCTCCTTTATCAAGTACACCAAATTATCCAACACAGAAATATTGACTCTCTTAAGATGTCATAAAAGGATGTAGTATAATGAAAATGGAAAGTTAAGACTTTATTTAAACTATTTTTGAATATTTAGTGTACAATTATGAACCTTTTAAAATAGAATTACTGTGCTTGCTTTAAGTATGAAATTTACCATTGTCAATTTTAAAAACATGTTACTGATAAAGTAGCTTATGAAAGACATTATGTAGTTATTTTGTAAGATTAAATATTTTAGTAGCTTCTATTATAAATAAATTATATATGTTTAATTATAAAATATATATTTTAAATATTTTAATAAAGACATTTAATATAAATATATTTAAAATAAAGTTAAAAGTGATAAATATTAAAAGTTTGAGATATTTTAAGATGATGTAATATAAAAATAGAATCTGATTCTACTGTCATAATTTTCCAATGCTAATTAAGTTGTGGTCTACTAGATCCCATATGGTTTACTTGGCTACCATGATCATTGTTCTGTTGTCTCCAAGGCTTTAAGGGAGATTTGAAAATAAGTTGGGGCCCATGTGCCCGTGGCCTAATTAGAATTGGGCAGTTAGCCTTAGGAAAAACTAAGCACTTTACTTCCTTCTATGTCCCTTATGCCAAATTATTTTTTAATCTGTTTTAGTAAAACATAAGTGTTTTTTCTCATTTTGGCATATTTGTAAAAATTACTCTCAAGAATCATTGAGAGATACCTATTACATGTAGTGTACTGTTCAAGATAATTTTGAAACATCTAATAACTCCTGATCTCAAGGAGGCTATAATAATAATGTAAGAAGCATAAGTATATGAACAGATGGTTATAATGGACATATGCTGTCATAGTTTTAGAGTGTTTAGAATGAATGTTTGCAGATAAGTCAAGAAATAAATGATTTTGATAAATACAAATTATATATGCATATGAGTCAGTAAAATGTCTTTTCCTAATTTTTACTATTATTATGCATTATTCACCAGGGCAAAAGTAATTGTTGATGAGTGCAACATAATTATATCAAATGAGGCTTAAAGAGTAACAATAATCATTAATATTTAAATTGCTACATATAAAATTTATGTACTTTTTACTAATTTATAAGAATCTAGATTTCAATGGGCATGCAATATTCCTTTGGAGTGATTTGTTTTTTTTTGGGAGGGGGCAGTCAGATGCCTAGTGGTGCTTTGGGCTTACTACTGATTCTGTGCTCAAGAATCATTTTTGACATGCTTGAGAGACCTGCCAAGATATAGACAAAATCCAGGTCAGTCACATGCAAGACAAGCACTCTCTCCACTGTATTATTTCTTCAGCCTAGTATGGTTTTTCTACTCAAAGAAAATACAAGTAATTTTGTATTACTATTGTTTGTACATATTTTATGTTTTTTATCTACTATTTTTATCATATCTTTCCTGAATTCTTGTACTTTTGCTTGATGGTCCTCTGAAAGATGATAACAGTACTATTTTTATTAAGTTACATATATATATATATATATCACTCCTGGTGGTGCTCAGCGGTTCCTCCCAGTTCTGTGCTCAGAAATCATTCCTGGCTGAGAGAACCATATGGGATGCTGGGAATCGAACCGGGCTCCGTCCTGTGTTGAAAGCCAAATGCACTATTGCTGTGCTATTGCTCCGGCCCCTACATAGATATTTTGAGACAACATTTTACATCCAATGCTTGATATAATAGGCTTAATATTTAGCTTCAAAATTTATATTTATCCATGACCTCAGAATGTGAGTTTATTTAAAAATAAGATTATTTTAATCAGTTAAGATATTACCACAGTCATTAGACTCTGACTCAAGTATATATCCTTATGAAAAAGTTATGTGAGAACTGTAGAGATGGTACAGTGGTTAGGGCACAAAGTGTTAGAGATTTATATGCTTGACCTGGTTTGATTTCTGGTATGTAGGTTTCCAGGAATGAAGTCTTCGAACAGAGTGAGTAGTAAGCCCTGAGCACCAGCAGGTGTTTCCCCTAACCGTCCCCCCCACACCCACACCTTGCCCTAACATTGAAAGAAAGTGTTGAAGACCCAGAAATTTTTTCCATGTTGTCATCAACGGACAATTTACATATTTAAAAATAAATTCATAGTATAAATAATCATCTACTATATATAGTTTTTATATTCACTTATCAGATAACATGTCTAGTGGTATGTTTGTATGTATGTGTTTTAGTTTTAGTTACTAGTGCGTTTTAGTTATTGTAAAATTAATACAAAGTTATTCATGATTGGATTTCAGTCATACAACATTTCAACACCAATCCCATATATATGTGTGTATATTTATTTACTGAGGTTTATTGCTGATAGGGTTTCATATATGACACTATCGTCTTTAAATACCACTTTCCCCTCCCAGTTGGACACGTCTCTCCACCATAGATGTTGCCTGGTCCCTGTCCCATTCCCCCATCATGTTTCCTATTGAAGACCAGTTTCTATACTCTTCTTTTCATTGTCTTTGATTATTAGTTATTCCACCATTATGCTTTTTTTATTCAGGTATATAAGAAAGATCTTTCTGTGTCAGTCTCTCTCCCTTTGACTAATGTTACTCAGGATGATAATCTCCATATAGCAGAAAATTGCATGACTTTATCTTTTTTATGACCATTTATATATTTCATTGTATATATGTACCACAGTTTCTTTACCAGTCATCTATTCTTGAGAATTAGGTTGTCTCCAGATTTTGATAATTGTGAATAGTACTGCAAGAATCAATTCTTAGATATTTTAGGAATGTTCATATTTTTCTCAGAAATTCTGGGCCAGTAGACATTCCCACCAGTAGTAACCAAGAGTCCCCTTTTCCCCAAATCAACAACAGAACTGCTTATTGTTTCTGTTTGTTTGCTTTTGATGTGTTCCAGTCATCAGGGAATACTTCAATTATTTATATTTAGGCTATTATGAATTAGTCTACAATAAAGAGGGAGTAAATAAATTTTTTCATATAGTTATTCTTTCTTTGGATAAATATGCTTAAGTGTAATTTCTGAGTCATTTGTTAGGTCTACTTATCATTTTTAGTACATGACTTAATGTTTTTCATTGTACCTATTTAGTTTACATTCTACTATTAGAGAGTGCTAGAGTTTTCTTTCTCCATATTCTCACTAACCATTTTTATTTCTTTTTTTGTTTGTTTGTTTTTTGTTTTTTGGGCCACACCCGGTAACGCTCAGGGGTTACTCCTGGCTATGCGCTCAGAAGTCGCTCCTGGCTTGGGGGACCATATGGGACACCGGGGGATCGAACCGTGGTCAGTCCAAGGCTAGCACAGGCAAGGCGGGCACCTTACCTCTTGCGCCACCTCCCGGCCCCACCATTTTTATTTCTTTTGTTTTTAATAATAACTATTCTATGGCTATAGGTGACCTCATTGTGCTTTAAATTTGATTTCCTGCATGATTAGTGATTTTTGAGCAACTTATTACATACCTATTCAATATCTGTCTATCTTCTTTGGAAAAATGTCTACTTTGGTCTTCTCTTCATATTTTAAAATGAATTATTGTGGAATTTAATTTTATTTGTTAAAGGGGTGCTGCAAAGTTTTAGAATTTCTTTGGCATTCTTACCAATAACTCTTATTAAATATCTGGCAAATTTTTTTTGTTTTGTTTTGTTTTGTCATACTCGGCAATGCTCAGGGGTTACTCCTGGCTCTATGCTCAGAAATCGCTCCTGGCAGACTCTGGGGACCTTGTGGGATGCCGAGATTTGAACCACCATCCTTCTGCTGGCAAGGCAAATACCTTCCCTTCATGCTTTCTCTCTGGCCCCCTGGCAAAATTTTTATCCCACTTGGTAGACTGAATTTTCAGTCTGTTGATTTTATTTGTTGGACTGGAATTTTTTGCTTCAATGTTATTCCACTTACTAATTGGGGGAAGGATTGGACCACACCTGTGTGTTCTGCAAGTTGGGCTCATTCTTGGTGGGCTTGTGTGGTGCCAGGGATGAAATATGGGTCAGCCACATGCAATGCAAACCTGCTTTATTGTCTGTCTAGATTTCACTTACTAATTTAATTTTGCTTTCTTTGCTTAGTGATTTAGGGAAAAATATATAAAACTAAGACCAATGTCAGGAGCTCTCTATCATATTATCTTTTAAAAATTTTATATTTTCAGATTTTATGTTAAAGGCTTTTATCCATTTGAGTAAAAACTTTTATGTTAGTTATTGAGTTTCTTTCTTTTGCCAGTAACTTCCCAGGTTACCAAACACCATATTTATAGAAATAGGATATTCTTTTTCTCATTATATATTCTTGACTACTTTGCTATAACTATGTGCATTGTAGCATTAAATAACGATGGAGCTGGATGGAGGTGGATGCCATCCCAGGCCACGTGGCTTTGCAACCCCCATCCAGCCAGCGGGTCCCAGGCCCAGGTGAACAGCGGAATCAAACTCACTCACAGGCAGGCATCAGGAAGTATCATCTTTATTCATGCCTTATTCACCACATGTGTGTGGCCTACTCATAACCTTTCAAGCATTGCTATTCTTAGCCCTGCATCTTAACTCCTTTCAGCCATCTCCCTTTGGCCTCTATCCTGGTCAAAGACCAAAAGAGGCAGAGACCCAGAAGCCAGAGGGCCCAGCAGGGCAGAGCCTCTAATCCCCTGGCTCAAAGGTTTATCTACCTATTCCAAGACCACTCCCCAGAATGGGAGGGGTCTTGCAGGTCAGGTCACACCTAATATTCAGTTTCCAAGACCCCTCCCAGAAATGGGCGGGTCTCAGATAGGTACACCTACAGTGCATTATTTTTTTTTCCTCTTTTGTTTTATATTGTTTAGGGCCATGTATGGCAGAGCTTAGGGATTGCTTCTGGCTCTGCATTCAGAAATCACTCCTGGCAGGCTCCGGGGACCATATGGGATGCTGGTGATCAAACTCAGGTCAGTTGCGTGCAAGGCAAATGTCCTACTTGCTACTGCTCTGGTCCTGTTTTCCTATCTTATATGTCTGTTCCATATTAATATTGTAATGTATTTAATCAAAATACTGTTTTAATAGTTAATATATTTGAATAGTTATATATATATTTAAATAGTTATATATATAATAGTTAATATATTTGAAATCAGGAAACATAATGACGCCATCTTTATTTTTCTTTTCCCTTTCTTTCATTTTTTGGGCCACACACAACAGTGCTCAGTATGTACTCTTCATTTTGCATTCAGGGATAACTCCAGACAGGTTCAGGGAAACATATGTGGCATCTGCTTGTGACTCAATCGGGGTCTGCTGCATGTGAAGCAATTGTCCTACACACTATACTATCTCTCTGCCCCATTTTGTTGTTATTTTTCAGATGATTGCTTTGGCTATTTAAAATATTTTTCTCTCATATGAAGTATAAGAATATTTATATATTTCAAAGAAAAAAATAATTTTAACTATGATAGATAGTTCTTAATCCATAAATTGCTTTATGAATAGTATGGGCATTTAGCCAGATTATTTTAATCCATAGGCAAGTGTATCTTTCCACGTATTTAGTTAATTAGGTTTGGAACACAACAAATGATATTTAGGAACTTCTGCTAATGGTGCTCAGATGACCACGTAGTGCTGGAAATGAACCATATTTGAAAGCACATACTTTAGTCCTTTGAACCATCTCTGCAGAACTCTATTTATTTTTGTCTTCAGTTTCTCTCATTAATGTGTTATAGTTTTCATTTTATTGGCCTTTAGACTTGTGTTTAAATTCATTTCTAGGTGCTTACCTATTTTTGTTTTTGTTGGGGGGGTTGGGCTACACCCAGCAGTGTGTGTGTGTTGCTCCAGGGGTTACTTCTGGATCTGTGCTCAGAAATTAGTTCTGGCAAGCTTGGGGGATAATATGGGATCCCAGGGATAAAACTTGGGTTGACCACATGCAAGGGAAATTCCTCACATGCTGTACTATTGCTCTAGCCTCTGCTTCTATTTTTAATGAGATATATTTTATTCATCTCTTTTAATGATAAATTATTATTAGTGCATACAAATGCAACTGTTTTGATTTTTTATTCCAAAACTTAACTAAGTTAGCTGATCATTACTGTTTCCAGTTGAGATTTTAGGATTTTCTATGCATATCTCCAAATTAAAATAATGTTCTTATATTTGATTTGGATACCCTTTATTTATTTCTCTTGCCTAATTGTTATCATTATTTTACTTTCATTACAAGTATTCTCATAGACATTCTTATCTTTTTATTTTGATAACTTTTTAAAATTAAATTTTCTACATCTTAAAAGCAAAAGCTATATATATTTTTACTATTCAGCTTAATGTTAACTTTGGATCTGTCATAAATTCCATTGATTGGAATATATGCCTTCCATGCTTACTTAGTGGTGAGGATTTTGTTTTAAATCTCTGTAAAATTTTCTCAGATACTCACTCTGCATTTTTTGAGATAATTTTTTTTTGAATTTTTGGGCCACACCTGTGATGCTCAGTGGTTACTCCTAGCTATGTGCTCAGAAATTGCACCTGGCTTGGGGACCATATGGGACATAGGGAGATCAAACCGCAGCCGTGTGCAAGGCAAATGCCCTACTGCTATGCCATTGCTCTGGCTATATGATTTTATCCTTAATTTCATTAATTTATACTGATTTGTGGGTGTTTAACCATGTTGTCACCCCTATAAAATAAATACTGTTTGATGATATTGTATGATTCTTCTGTTGAATTCACTTTTTAATATTTTGTTAATTTTTGCTAAGATGGCTTAAGACTATAAATTTATTTTCTTATGATTATTTTTGTAAATTATGGAGGATCAGGGGAATTTAACACAAGAAAAAATTTTGGTTACTAGCAAAGAATTTTTATTCAAACTAGTGTATACATATCTTAAACACAAAAACATTAAATAACACTAATAATGACAGAACAATATTAAAATCTATTGTACCCATTAGTCTTAATGTGATGCATAGGCTACGGATAGGAGCATCACTGTAAAGTAAGTTTGAAAGCTTTATTCTGACACTATACTGTAAAAAATAACAAACAAAATAGTTGATTATAATCTTCTTTTGTGATTTAAATTTATCATAGTTATTATTTACACTTGGGTATATTAGTATTTCATCATCAGTGGGTGATTTTTGGAAAGACATAGGCATAGGGTGATGCTAATGTATCATTAGTACTTTCAAACAGAAAGTGATTTATAAATTATAATTATTTTTGATGGTTGTTAGTTTTGATGGTTTGTTAGTTCACTTTATTATCATAGGAGATGGTTGAGTATAGTTGATTTCCTTATAATATCAGATTACAGCTGTAAACTCTACTTCTTTAAGCTTAAGGATTATTACTCAACATTCTATGCCTCAGTTAGTTCTCCTGTAAAGTTCTAGTCATACTTAGCTGTCTTTTGAGGTCTCAGAGAGCATAATTATCTCTTTAAGTTATGAAAGAACAGAATTTTCTATATCGGAAGTTATGTTCACAATTATTCTTCTGCGTACAAATGGTATATTCTGTAATGCTTCTAAAAGGCAGTCATTTAAATGTATATATGTGCATATACTTGAGATGTTATTTTTGTTGATAACTTTTAAAATCAGGTATTCTGGGGCTGGAGCGAGGTGCAGAGGTAGGGCATTTGCTTTGCACATGGCTGACCCAGGACGGACTGCAGTTCTATCATCTGGCATCTGGTGTGTGGCCCAAAAATCCAAAAATAAATAAATAAATAAATAAATAAATAAATAAATAAAATAAAACCAGGTATTCTAAGCCACTAAAAGGAGTAATTTTATTTGCAATTTTAATTGGTATTCATTTATCATCAGTTAGAGTCCTTTTAACAAATGGAATCCATTTTTCTAGAACAAAAAAAAACTTAACCTTTTAGGATACTTAAATTTAAAACTGATTTGCCAAATAATCTTACCAATAGGTAGCAAGCAAAGCAAAACAAAACAAAACAACAAAAATAAACAAACCACCACTATCAAAAAAAAAAACCCAACAAACATTGAAAACAAACCTTTGGGTTTAGACCGTTGAACTATGGTTACCAGAAAAAAAAGGGAAGAAGGAGTTTATGTAGGGGAAGAATTGTTGTCTTAATATAAATTAATTAGTTCTTGAGTTGTTGGGGGAAGGCCTTTTTGGGCTCAACCAGGCTCCCACAGCCCCTATGGTCTGGCAGGTCTGAATATTGCAGGGTGAGGGCAGAGAGATTCACAAAGCAGTCAGATGAAGTTCCAGGAGTCAGCCAGCTTTATTTCACAGTCCCTTCCACCATGCACACCTCCTTACAAGGCCTCTATACTAAGCCTTTTCCTAGTAGCTACTTCTCTATTCCTTCTGGCTCTCTCGGCCTCTGTCTCCCTTTCAGCTGCTTTTTCCAGGCTTCCTAACTGGCTTCCAGGCTGACTAACTCCCTTTGGTGACACTACTGCTGCTGCTTCTTTGATGATGTTCAATTGCTAATGCTGAATCTGATGCTGAATCTCTCTGTTGATTCTTGCTCTGCCACACATCTCTCTCTAACTCTCCTTATTCCCTCTCACTCCCCCATACAGACTCCTCTATCAGCCCATTCCAGGTGTGGGCAGTTCTGATCATTCAGGTGGGATAAATAAGAAGTTGGGGGAGGGGATACCCACAAAGAATATATACCAAGCCATGAAAAATTAAGTGCACACTGGCTATACAGCTAAAAAGAGCAATTTCAGGAGAGGACAAGCCACACCCTTGACCTACTGAAGTATGTTAGCTACACCCACCACCCACATGACTGCTCAGACAATGGCTCAACTTCACCATTCAACATAGAGATCTGTAGAGACACTAAACTGACCAAACCTCCTGATATGCCAGTAATTTTACTGAAATGATCACGACCTGTAAGGTATGAATGCAGGCACCTTCCCTCCCCCTGTCCTGCCTTCTCATTTTTCCAAAAGTCCTGGCAGCTGAAGCCATGTCCCACAAAAGCAGAAATATCAGACACAGAGCTTGGAATTCTTGGACTCTATTTTTTTTCAGTATAGAAGGAATATACAACTTAGGCAATAACATAGATTCAAAACTTCCCAATGTTCAAAAAAAATAACAGAAAATCAACTTGTAAAAATTGCTTTGCAAACCTTCTGGCATTACTTAATGACTTTATTGAGAGATAAATGAATTTTCACAAATGTTCTTATTACTGTACTTTTAAAAATAATTTAATTTCCACTTACCTGTATTAAAGCAATATAAAATATATTATATCATGCCTGCCAGTGGGTAGGCTTGAAAAGGGTGGAAATCTGGACACAACAGTGGAGGGAATTTTACATTGGTTGTGGAATTAGTCTTGAAACTAATGTATTAAGAGCAACTATGTAATACAGTGTCTTTAAAAAGAAAAAGTAACATAATAAAATAAATTTTCTTTTCAAATAAATAGTTGTGATCTTGACCCTTTTATATAATACATTATTTTGATTAAAAATCAGGCTTTCAAATTGTCCTAAGAAATCATAAAGATTGATATTTTGAATGATCAGTGGAATTTATGAGAACAATACCATTTTATTCTTTTTGAATTACATGTGGCTAAACTATGTAATTTGCATATGTAAATATGCTAGTAAAAGCATGCATGTTCATTAAGATAATTATAATAACAAGATTTTACTTCAATCTTCCACTTCATTAGCAAGTTCCCTGTATTTTTGAGAATACTTTGCCACTTTACATTTCATTAATTCTGTATTTCCTTGAAAAGTCACATTTTAGAAATGTTTAAAATAAAAAATCTTTTTTTGAGTCAAGGATACAAACACAGTAGAGACACATGCCTTGAACTCTGCTTGATTTCTTTTTATTTATTTATTTATTTATAATTTTTTATTTACAAACAATTGTAGTTGGGTTTCAGTCATAACAAGAACACCCCCTTGGCCTTCACCATGCAACCTTCCCATCACCAATGCCCCCATCTCTTCCCTCCCCACCCCCTGCCTATATTCGAGACAAGCTTTCTACATTCCTCACTCACTGACATTGTTATGATAGTTATCAGTGTAGTTATTTCTCTAACTGCACTTACCACTCTTTGTGGTTAGCTTCATATCTTGAGCCAGTCCTTCTGGCCCTCATCTCTGAGAATTATTTCAATGTCTTTAATTTTTCTTAAAAGATGAGTGAGACTATTCTGTGTTTTTCTTCCCCCCCTCTGACTAAATTCACTCAGCATAATAGATACTTTCTTAAATGAAAATTTTGTATTATTTTATTTTTCAAAGAACATTGAAGTCACCATGTTATAACTGGCCAGTCCCATAGAATCACTCTTTTCTCAAACAATGTAAACTCAACCCTGAAAGATTATGGGCTGGGTAAACCTGCCCATGCAGCAGAAAGCTTATCATCTTTGGAGAGGCCCCTGTGCAGCTGAAGCCACCCCTGCTGCCACAATCACCATGTTCCCAATGATCATACCTCATCACTGACCCTCTGATTTTTTTCTGGGATATCAATCTGACAAAACTTCAGGTACACTGGCTTTGGGGGGCTGATATCACCAGGGCTTTTTAGAGCAAGTGTGGGCACCTTTCCCCCATTACATGAAGCAGCTATTCCAGAAGTAAGCAAAGTCCAGTCTCAGCTTTACTCAATGGGGTCTTGAAGCCATAATTTCACCCCAATACACTCATAATCTTGCTTTTCCCAGATAGGCCCGTACCTTTCAGATTCCATCTGCACACAGTCTGACAGGTTTATAGCTGCAGCTGACTCAGAATAAAAGCCAGTACATTTAAAGTGGTCAGATCAATTTAATCTCCTGCCTAAGTCAAAGTATATCAACCAGAACACAAAAGCTAATAAAGGGTTTAATTCTTTTTTATGTATAATCATTTTATTTATTATAT
Organism: Suncus etruscus; assembly: GCF_024139225.1. NCBI lineage: Eukaryota > Metazoa > Chordata > Mammalia > Eulipotyphla > Soricidae > Suncus > Suncus etruscus. The sequence continues at coordinate 95,738,757 of NC_064848.1, read as the reverse complement.
TTACCTTTACTAGACCAATTTTCCCTATATTCTTAATACCTTTTATTTTTAATATATTTTTAATTTAAAGAAAATGTATCACATAGTTGACATAACTGATCATGATTCTGTGCATGTCCCTCCTGCTAAAAAGAGAATGGAAATTGGTAAGGTCCAACACACTGGTACAGTTTTCCCAGGCTACAGTTGGAAGCAGCCATACACAAGAATAAAACTGGGAAATATCATACAGAGGCCACAAAAGGTAAAAGACACCTAAAAGTAAACCTCATGTATCAGGCCATGGTTCAGGCAGCCATTTCAACATTAGTACTGACAAAATTCCTCAGTAACGTCAAAGATCAGCTTACTGAAGAGCAGTTTGTTGAATAATTGTGACTACAATCTCCAGTCTCTACTTAAGTCTAGTGGACTGTGACATCACATCAACTGCAAGACATCAACAATTGTCAATCATAGGACAGAGCCCAGATCATCCAGGGGTCCTCAAACTTTTTAAACAGGGGGCCAGTTCACTGTCCCTCAGACCATTGGAGGGTCTGACTATAGTAAAAACAAAACTTATAAATGAATTCTTATGCACACTGCATATATTTTATTTTGCAATGAAGAAACAAAATAGATACAAATACAATATGTGGCTCATGGGCCATAGTTTGAGGACCACTGATAGACCATGGTACTCTAGCAGCTGGAAGACACAGATGCTATAACTTTTCTGTTGTCATCCAAGTGTCATAAATCAAAGTCACAAGCTCAGTCTGCAATCATTTAAGAAAATCTCTCAAGGCATTTACAGCTACAGTAAATAAGTAGAGTCAAAATCACTAGGCAGATGCTGCAAAGGGGAACATGGATCCCTGCCCAGATCACATCAAATTTAAAGCTCAACCTCTAATGCCCAGAAAGCACCAAGAATAAATTGAAAGGACTTTGGAAACACCAATAGAGACAGAATATTTCAGATTCTATACTTTAGAACTTTCAATACTGCCCTAAGATTATTTTAGAGGTAAATTCTCTTGATGTTCATTGAACTAAAAAAACATTGTAAGATAAAATTAATCTATTTGGAGAAATATTGCTTTCTTTATATCAAAAGGAAAAAATATCCCATCAAATGAAACTGAATATAATGACAGGGCTTGGGGTAGAATTGAAGCAGGACTCAGGATCAGAACAGGAAGAAGGTAAAAACTAATCACTGATTTTCGAGACAAGATGCATGGCATAATATATTGCAGAAAGGGAAATAGAAAAGATATTTTAAAAATGGGAAGAAATTTAGATTAATATAAATGGCAAGAGGAACAGCTCAGAATCAGGAATTCTAGAAGAAAATGAAAGTAACAAAGGGAAGAATGGCTAGAGAAAAGATAAAAATCAAGATCTTCTGAGTAGGGAAACTTGTACATTTATCCAAGATGTCCACAAAGAGTCAAATTAAACAAATTTAAAAGAACAGAAAAACATTATAATCAAAATAGCAAGAACCAAAGGAATAGATTCCTTAACATGAAGAGTGAGAAGCAGAGCCTCAATGACAAAGGAAACAACTGTAAACTTTTTTTTGTTTTTGTTTTTGGGCCACACCCATTGACGCTCAGGGGTTACTCTTGGCTATGTGCTCAGAAATTGCTCCTGGCTTGGGGAACCATATGGGATGCCGGGGGATTGAACTTCTGTCCTTCCTAGGCTAGGGCGGGCAAGGCAGATGCCTTACCTCTAGCACCACCGCTCCGGCCCCACAACTGTAAACTTTTAAGTACATCTCTGAAATGAAATCTACAAGTAAGAACATAAAGATATATTCAAAGCATTAGATAAAAAGAGCTTTCAACCAAGCATCCTCCATCCTGCAAGGCTATTATTTAGATTTGAGGAGTAATAAAAGCATTGTCAGGTAGATAATATATTCAGACTTTTAAAAATTATATAAATCCTCTCTACAATGCACACTCCTTGGTATGCTATATAAAACCAAATATATAACCAAATCAATAATTTCTCTAAATGTCAATATATTGAGCTCTTCCATCAAAAGGCATAGAGTGTTTGGTTGCATCAGGAAACAAATTTCGTCTTCTTGCTGCTTACAAAAGACACACTTTAATGATAGACTCAGGCTATCATTAGTGAAAGGTTGGATAACAACTGTATAGGCTAAAAAAGTAGATACTTCTATTAGACAAAATAAAATTCAAGATAAAGTAATGATATTGGGATGAACATACTGGTTAAGGGATAAAATAATAAAGAGTATATATTCAATATATGTGCATCAACTGAAGTGTTGGCAAAGTTTATATAAAGCAACTGCTAATAGATATAAGGTATATTGATGATAATTAGCAGGAAACCTTAATGTCCTCTTGTCATTTGATAGATCAACTAGACAGAATATCAGTAAGTAGAAATTGGAAGAACTGAAAGTAATAGATCATTGACGACCTTCCATTCTTCTTCAGCCAAATCCAAATTCTTCTTCAATGTCCATAAAATATACTTCACGATAAATTATTTTCTGGAGTTTATTTCCAGTGTCCCTAAAAATAAAAAAAAGAAATTATGTCAAGTATAATTTCAGACAAAAATGGCATGTAGATAATGATAATAATAAAAAGAAAGTTAGAGAATAGTCCAAATATTTTTGTTTGTTTGTTTGTTTGTTTTGTTTTTGGGTTACATCTGGCAGTGGGTTACTCCTGGCTCTAGGCTCAGAAATAGCCCCTGGCAGGCACAGGGGACCATATGGGATGCTGGGATTCAAACCTCTGTCCTTCTGCATGAAAGGCAAACACCTTACCTCCATGCTATCTTTCCAGCCCCTAAGTGTTTGTTTGTTTGTTTTTGTTTTTGTTTTTTGGTCACACACGGCAGCGCTCAGGGGTCACTCCTGGCTCCACGCTCAGAAATCGCTCCTGGCAGGCTCGGGGGACCATATGGGATGCCGGGATTCAAACCACTGACCTTCTGCACGCATGGCAACCCCTTACCTCCATGCTATCTCTCCAGCCCCCGACAATAGTCCAAATATTTGAACTATATGCACTGCTATATTTATTGATTCCAAATGTAAATAAAATAAGAAATAAAATAATTATTTGATAAAATTAGAATTAAGAATAAATATCAGAAATTCTGAGGTACACGTAAAGTATTAAAAAAGAAGTTCCTGTAAATAGTACAAGCTTATACTAGTAAACAGAAAACAGAAGAGATAAAATTAATAACCTCACAGCTTGATAAATTAAAAAATAAAATCAAGTTGATTTTGAAACAGCATTATATTTAAACCATTAATAAAAATTACAACATAAATCAATGATATAGAAATCAAGAACACATACCACTCCTAGGCATATAACCTAGGACCACAAAAAAACAATACAAAAATGCCATCTGCACACCCATTTCATAACAGCACTATTTATAATAGCCAGACTATGGAAACAACCCAGGAACCCAACAGCAGATGAGTGACTAAAGAAACTGTGGTGCATCTATACAATGGAATACTATGCAGTTATTAGAAAAAAATGAAGTCACAAAATTTGATTATACATGGATGAATATGGAGACTATTTTTATGTGGAGTGAAATAAGTCAGAGGGAGAGATAAACACAAGAGTCTCACTCACATGTGTAATTTAAGTAAAATAAAAGATAGTATAATAATAATAATACCCAGAACAATAGAAATGAGGGCTGGAAGGACTAGCCCATGGAAAGAAACTTATCACAAAGAATGGTAAGTGCAATTAGAGAAGTAACTACACTAACAACTACTATGACAATGATGGAGAAAGAAATATAATGCCTGTCTTGAAGATAGGCAGGAAATTGGGGGAAGAGGGAAATGGGGAACAATGATAATGGGAAACATGCATGGGTGAGGAGGGCTATCCATTTAGGCTGGAATACAATTATGACTATGTTTGTAACTATGGTGTTTAAATAAATTATATAAAATAAAAAGAGAATATAGAACCATGGTTTACAAATTAAGCAAAAAAACAAGAACTCAAGAACATAACAGAAATGATCAATGAAACCAGAAACTATTTTCTTTTTAAAATATCAATAAGAAAGCCAAAATAATGCATGTCAGAGATGATATGTGAAATTTTCCAAACAGACATTTAAGATTAAAAAAGATAATGGGTTACTTGAACAACTTCGTGTCACTATACCTAGGGAATCTAGAATTGGTTAAACCTCTTGAGATTAAATCCGAAGGAATTACAAAACCTGAACAGACCTGTCAGAAATAAGGAAATTGAAACTAAACATACTAAGAAGAAAAGCTCAGGGCCAGAGCTTTTACTAGAGAGTACTAGTGAATTTACTAGTGAATTTACTAGTGAGTAATACCAAACCTTCAAAGAATACATCCTACTTATACTTCTCAAGGTCTTCCAAGGTACCAAAGAATGTGGAATTCTCCCTGTTCCTAGGAAGCCATCATTACCCTAATACTAAAACTAAAATAGAAAATTATAGACCAGTTCCACTAAAGATGGACTCAGAAAAAACTCAACAAAACCTCAATGAAAAAAATACACAATGTACCAAAAGAATCATGTAGGGTTCTCAGTAATCTCAAAATTGAGCTGTCATACACTGAGCAATCCCTCTTTTGGGTATCTGTATCCAAAACAGAAAAACACTCATCCAAAAGGATGTATGTGCATTGCAGGACTAAGAACAATAACTAAGCGTTGAAGTCAACCTAGATATCCAAAAGCAGACAAGTGGATCATGAAGATGTGGTACATATATACAATAGAACAGTACATAGCTGTAAGGAATAATGCAATCATGCAATTTGCTGCAACATGGATAGAACTGGAAGATATTATGTAAAATGAAGTAAGCCAGAATAAGAAGGATAAATACAGAAGGATGATGTCATTTATATGTGGTATTTAGAATAACTGCATGAAGAAATGTAGTGGTCTAAATGAGAGTTGTTTCTAACACTGTTGGCCTTAGAGTATAGCTTTGAGAAAGAAAGAAACTGAATTGAGGAGTAGAAAAACATATGAAAGAATGGGGGCCTGGGGCCAAGTGGTCTCAAGTTCATTGGTGGAGATAAAAAAGGACAAAATTACATATCTAAGCTAAAGTCAACAATGGAATCAAGAGACCTAAACTTTAACAATCTAACCTCAAAATTGGTGTTGGTTTTTTTTTTTTTTTTTTTTTGGTTTTCGGGCCACAGCCAGTGATGTTCAGGGGTTACTTTTGGCTATGCTCTAAGAAATCGCTCCTGGCTTGGGGGACCTGATGGGATGCCCGGAGATCGAACCCTGTCCACCCTAGGTTAGCACATACAAGTCAGACATCCTACCACTTGCGCCATCACTTTGGCCCCAAAACTGCCTTTTTATACTGGTAGTCTGGTAGGCAAAAGGTGGTGGTATGGTATGAAATGCACTGTGTGAACATGGTGGAAGGAGGTCAACAATGGTGTTGGGATTTGCCTTGATTTACTGTATGTCTGAAACCCAACTGTGAAGGACTTTGTAAATTACAATGGCTTCAATAAAAAAAATAAAATAAAAAAATAGGATCATGTACTGTGATCAAGTGAGATTTATACCAGGGATTCAAGGATTGTTCAATATATGCAAATCAGTTAATGTGACATACCATATCAATAAAGGGAAAGACAAAGTCATAAGAACATATAAATTGATGTAGAGAAAACTTTTCAAAAGATTTTACATACTATCATTTTACAAATCCTCAGTAATTTTGCTCAGGAAGGAACAAACATCAAGACACTAAGGGCCGCCGGCGTGGTGGCGCTAGAGGTAAAGTGTCTGCCTTGAGAGTGCTAGCCTAGGATGGACCGCAGTTCGATCCCCTAGCATCCCATATTGTCCCCCAAGCCAGGAGTGACTTCTGAGCGCATATCCAGGAGTAACCCCTGAGCGTCACTGGATGTGGCCCAAAAACCAAAAAAAAAAAAAAAAAAAAAAAAAAGACACTAAGGGCCAACTATTGGCCTTCAATTACAAAATTCATATTGCCAAAAAAATGTAGGAATAAAATGGTGGGAATAAAGAGGTGAATTATATAAGATTACAGAGATTATATGAGGACAGTGTGATTTGGTTGTTGTGATATATAGTAACTATGTACATTAAGATTATAAATTTGGGGCCGGAGAGGTGGCGCTAGAGGTAAGGTGTCTGCCTTGCAAGCGCTAGCCTAGGACGAACTGAGGTTCGATCTCCCGGCATCCCATATGGTCCCCCCCAAGACAGGCACGATTTCTGAGCGCATAGCCAGGAATAATCCCTGAGCATCAAATGGTGTGGCCAAAAACCAAAAAAAAAAAAAAAACCTATAAATTTTAACACTATTGTAATTATACTTCCTATCATTAAAATACTATAGATAAAAATAAGTGGCAGTTATATATATTAATTACATAGTATATAATACATTTTCCCCACATGCCAGTCTATTTTAAATTGCTTTTAATCTTCAAATCTCCAGAAGTTTTTATTATTATTGTTGTTATTATTATTATTATTATTATTTTGGTTTTGAGCCACACTCAGTGGCACTCAGGAGTTGCTCATGGCACTCAGAAAATACTCCTGGTAGTATGCTGGGGGACCACACCACATGGGAAGCTGGAGATTGAACCCAGGTCAGCTGCATTCAACCTACATGCTGTGCTATTGCTTTGGTTCCTCTATAAGTTATTATTGATACTAGAATTAGCATGAATAAAAGATACACTTTAAAACTATGTATTTGTAAAACATTCCATTTGAACTTTTCCTCTAAGTAGTCTCAACACTTCCTACACATTTATCATTCTAAAACTCATGATAATGCAGTATTTATTTATACATGTTAATGTAACTTATAAAAACTTCTATATTGATATATTTAAATTGAATTTTATCTCAAAATGAAATTTATATACAAAGCTATTTAGAGAAATAAGACAATTCTTAAATATATGAAACTGTAGGCTAAGTAACTGATGTATTTAAAGATAAGATAAAAGCAACTGGGTGTATTTGAAGAAATATGACTAATTCTTGAATAAATCAAACTGTAGGCTAAGTAACTGGATGTAGGCTAAGTAACTAAGATATAATAAAAATACCCTGAACATTGACATTGCAGTTCATATGAGCAAAGCATTTATTTATTTATTTATTTATTTATTTATTTATTTATTTATGTTCTACCAAAAGGCAGATAGGTAAGTTCCTAGGAAGAACTCAACTTGAGGTAAAAAGCTGGGTCTGCCATTCTCATGACACAGGGACTTTCTACAAAGGGAATAAGATAGTTGCTCTAGTTTTTAGATTCCACAATGTCAAAAGAAGTGCATCAGTACAGTTTCTGAAAGCTTGTATTATTAGCCTTACTGATAAGCCATGCTGATAACGGTTTTAGTTCTTAATGTGTTTTTTAATTGGCCTACTTATTTAACCCCACCTCCAGCTCATTTATCTAGCCTCCACATTCATCACTCAAGGGAGAGAACTTTACTCCTGGCTCTGAACCAGGGATTATTCCTAGCACTGTACTCAAATGTCATTCCTGGATGTATTGGGAGGGGACCCGTATAGGATGCTGGGGATGGAACCAGTGTTGGCCACTTGCAAGGCAATGTCTTACTGACTATACTATGTTTCAAACCCCCTTCAAATTATATCCTTTAAGGTAAAAAATCACTGGCCCCAAATGTCCTTCTTACTCCTTTTCCCTTATTATTTTTCTTTTAAAAGCCAAAGTAACTCTTTCTTAGCCTTCAATGTACAAATCTCTATACCTTTATTTATATTATATTATATTATATCTTTTTTTTCAAGGAAAAGGGCTTTTATTTTTATGTTTTAGGAAGTCCAAAATGTAATTACAATGTGGAAAGAAGTGATATTATGAAGCAGTATTTCAAACAATGCTATCTCAGAACAAGCAATCTTCTTTGGTTGCCTGCCTCTCACTCAGAAAACACAGTGAAATGAGTGAGTAACTCAATAAAGACTTCTGAAAGAGTCCATGGTTGTCATCTGCAAAATGCCATTTTACCCTGCAAGGAAGAAGAAAAATGATCTATCTATCTATCTATCTATCTATCTATCACCGCATTGTTCCCAATAAGAATAGACTCTAAGGATGATGTAGCAGATGTCTTTCTCTAGAAACTGTAATGTTAAATCTTTGTTAATAGTGGTCAGGCAGGCAGGCTTCATTCCTTCAGGTCCTTGTGTGGAACTCTCAGGAGCAAGGCAGTCCCCTCATGAGTTCTGGAGCCCTGGAACTCCCACAACTCAGTATTTTCAAGAACCAGATCATTCAAAATTTAATCCTAGCCCCAAGTTCCTATAGGCAATGTAAGAAAAGGCCAGGCACATGCAGGGTAACCAACAACCAGGCTAAAGTCAATTGTGCAGATCACTTGGCAAGCAGCCTAGTTTTTAAGACTCTGGTTGCATGAGTTCTTTTTTTTTAATTTATTTTTTTTATTTAAACACCTTGATTACATACATGATTGTGTTTGGGTTTCAGTAATAAAAGGAACACCACCCATCACCAGTGCAACATTCCCATCACCCATGTCCCAAATCTCCCTCCTCCACACCCGACCCCCGCCTGTACTCTAAACAGGCTCTGCATTTCCCTCATACATTCTCAATATTAGGACAGTTCAAAATGTAGTTATTTCTCTAACTAAACTCATCACTCTTTGTGGTGAGCTTCCTGAGGTGAGCTGGAACTTCCAGTTTTTTCTCTTTTGTGCCTGAAATTTATTATTGCAAGAATGTCTTTCATTTTTCTTAAAACCCAAAGATGAGTGAAACCATTCTGCGTTTTTCTCTCTCTCTCTGACTTATTTCACTCAGCATAATAGATTCTGTGTACATCCATGTATAGGAAAATTTCATGACTTCATCTCTCCTGACAGCTGCATAATATTCCATTGTGTATATGTACCACAGTTTCTTTAGCCATTCATCTGTTGAAGGGCATCTTGGTTGTTTCCAGAGTCTTGCTATGGTAAATAGTGCTGCAATGAATATAGGTGTAAGGAAGGGATTCTTGTATTGTATTTTTGTGTTCTTAGGGTATATTCCTAGGAGTGGTATAGCTGGATCGTATGGGAGCTCGATTTCCAGTTTTTGGAGGAATCTCCATATTGCTTTCCATAAAGGTTGAACTAGATGGCATTCCCACCAGCAGTGGATAAGGGTTCCTTTCTCTCCACATCCCCGCCAGCACTGTTTCTTCTCATTCTTTGTGATGTGTGCCATTCTCTGTGGTGTGAGGTGGTATCTCATCGTTGTTTTGATTTGCATCTCCCTGATGATTAGTGATGTGGAGCACTTTTTCATGTGTCTTTTGGCCATTTGTATTTCTTCTTTGTCAAAGTGTCTGTTCATTTCTTCTCCCCATTTTTTGATGGGGTTAGATGATTTTTCTTGTAAAGTTCTGTCAGTGCCTTGTATATTTTGGAGATTAGCCCCTTATCTGATGGGTATTGGGTGAATAGTTTCTTCCACTCAGTGGGTGGCTCTTGTATCCTGGGAACTATTTCCTTTGAGGTGCAGAAGCTTCTCAGCTTAATATATTCCCATCTGTTAATCTCTGCTTTCACTTGCTGGGAGAGTGCAGTTTCCTTCTTGAAGATGCCTGTAATGTCCTGGAGTGTCTTGCCTATGTGCTTTTCTATATATCTTATGCTTTAGGGGCTGATATCGAGGTCTTTAATCCATTTGGATTTTACATTCGTACATGATGTTAGCTGGGGGTCTAAGTTCAATTTTTTGCAAGCAGCTATCCAATTGTGCCAACACCACTTGTTGAAGAGGCTTACCCTGCTCCATTTAGGGTTTCCTGCTCCTTTATCAAAAATTAGTTGATTGTATGTCTGGGGAAAGTTTTCTGAGTATTCAAGCCTATTCCACTGATCTGAGGGCCTGTCCTTATTCCAATACCATGCTGTTTTGATAACTATTGCTTTGTAGTACAGTTTAAAGTTGGGGAAAGTAATTCCTCCCATATTCTTTTTCCCAATGATTGCTTTAGCTATTCGAGTGTGTTTATTGTTCCAAATGAATTTCAAAAGTGCCTGATCCACTTCTTTGAAGAATGTCCTGGGTATCTTTAGAGGGATAGCATTAAATCTGTATAATGCCTTGGGGAGTATTGCCATTTTGATGATGTTAATTCTGCCAATCCATGAGCAGGGTATGCATTTCCATTTCCGCGTGTCCTCTCTTATTTCTTGGAGCAGAGTTTTATAGTTTTCTCTGTATAGGTCCTTCACATTTTTAGTCAAGTTGATTCCAAGATATTTGAGTTTGTGTGGCACTATTGTGAATGGGGTTGTTTCCTTAATGTCCATTTCTTCCTTATTACTATTGGTGTATAGAAAGGCCATTGAGTTTTGTGTGTTAATTTTATAGCCTGCCACCTTGCTATATGAGTCTATTGTTTCTAGAAGCTTTTTGGTAGAGTCTTTAGGGTTTTCGAAGTAGAGTATCATGTCATCTGCAAACAGTGAGAGCTTGACTTCTTCCTTTCCTATCTGGATTCCGTTGATATCTTTTTCTTTCCTAATCGCTATAGCAAGTACTTCCAATGCTATGTTGAATAGGAGTGGTGAGAGAGGACAGCCTTGTCTTGTACCAGAATTTAGAGGGAAGGCTTTTAGGTTTTCTCCGTTGAGGATAATATTTGCCATTGGCTTGTGGTAGATGGCTTCAACTAGATTGAGAAAGGTTCCTTCCATTCCCATCTTGCTGAGAGTTTTGATCAAGAATTGGTGTTGGACCTTATCAAATGCTTTCTCTGCATCTATTGATATGATCATGTGGTTTTTATTTTTCTTGTTATTGATGTTGTGTATGATGTTGATTGATTTACAGATGTTAAACCATCCTTGCATTCCTGGGATGAAACCTACTTGATCGTAGTGGATGATCTTCTTAATGAGGCATTGAATCCTATTTGCCAGGATTTTGTTGAGGATCTTTGCATCTGCATTCATCAGCGATATTGGTCTGTAATTTTCTTTTCTTGTAGCGTCTCTGTCTGGTTTAGGTATCAAGGTGATGTTGGCTTCATAAAAGCTATTTGGAAGTGTTTCCGTTTGTTCAATTTCATGAAAGAGTCTTGCCAGGATTGGTAGTAGTTTCTCTTGAAAATTTTGAAAGTATTTATTAGTGAATCCATCTTGGCCTAGGCTTCTGTTTTTCGGCAGACATTTGATTACTGTTTTAGTTTCATCAATGGTAATGGGGGTGTTTAGATATGCTACATCCTCTTCCTTCAATCATGGATGATTATGAGTCCAAGAATTTATCCATTTCTTCCAGGTTCTCATTTTTAGTGGCGTAGAGTTTCTCAAAGTAGTTTCTGATTACCCTTTGAATCTCTCTCATATCAGTAGTGATCTCTCCTTTTTCATTCCTAATACGAGTTACCAAGTTTCTCTCTCTCTCTTTCTTTGTTAGATTTGCCAGTGGTCTGTCAATCTTGTTTATTTTTTCAAAGAACCCACTTCTGCTTTTGTTGATCTTTCGGATTGTTTTTTTGGGTTTCCACATCATTGATTTCTGCTCTCAGCTTTGTTATTTCCTTCTGTCTTCCTATTTTTGGGTCCTTTTGTTGAGCATTTTCTAGTTCTATTAGCTGTGTCATTAGGCTACTCAGGTAAGCTCCTTCTTCCTTCCTGATGTGTGCTTGCAAAGCTATAAATTTTCCTCTCAGTACTGCTTTTGCTGTGTCCCATAAGTTCTGAGAGTTTGTGTCTTTATTGTCATTTGTTTCCAGGAACCTTTTGATTTCCTCCTTGATTTCATCTCGGACCCACTGGTTATTGATTATGAGGCTGTTTAACTTCCAGGTGTTAAGGTTTTTCTTCTGAGTCCCTTTGGAATTCACAAATAATTTCAGTGCCTTGTGGTCAGCAAAGGTAGTCTGCAAAATTTCTATCCTCTTGATATTATGGAGGTATGTTTTATGTGCCAGCATGTAGTCTATCCTGGAGAATGTCCCATGTACATTGGAGAAGAATGTGTATCCAGGTTTCTGGGGGTGGAGTGTCCTATATATATCCACTAGGCCTCTTTCTTCCATTTCTCTCCTCAGGTCTAGTATATTCTTGTTGGGTTTCAGTCTGGTTGACCTATCCAGTGTTGACAAAGCCGTGTTAAGGTCCCCCACAATTATTGTGTTGTTATTGATATTATTTTTCAGATTTGTCAACAGTTGTATTAAATATTTTGCTGGACCCTCATTCGGTGCATATATGTTTAGGAGAGTTATTTCTTCCTGCTCTACATACCCCTTGATTAATATAAAATGTCCATCTTTGTCCCTTACAACCTTCCTGAGTATAAGGTTTGCATTATCTGATATTAGTATGGCCACTCCAGCTTTTTTATGGGTGTTGTTTGCTTGGATAATTTTTCTCCAACCTTTTATTTTGAGTCTATGTTTGCTCTGACTATTCAGGTGAGTTTCTTGTAGGCAGCAGAAGGTTGGATTGAGTTTTTTGATCCATTTAGCCACTCTGTGTCTCTTGACTTGTGCATTTAGTCCATTGACGTTGAAAGAAAGAATTGTCCTGGGATTTAGTGCCATCTTTATATCGAAATTTGGTGTGTCTTTTGGTTAGTCTTGTCTTAAATTAGGTCTTTCAGTTTTTCTCTTAAGACTGGTTTTGAGTCTTTAAAGTTTCTGAGCTGTTTTTTGTCTGTGAAACCATGTATTCTTTTGTCAAATCGGAAAGTGAGTTTTGCTGGGTATAGTATTCTGGGTGAAGCATTCATTTCATTCAGTCTTGTCACAATATCCCACCACTGCTTTCTGGCATTGAGTGTTTCTGGTGACAGGTCTGCTGTGAATCTTAAGGATGCTTGCTTGAACGTAATTTCCCCTTTTGATCTTGCTGTTTTCAGAATTCTGTCTCTATCTGTGGGATTTGTCATTGTGACTAGGATGTGTCTTGGGGTGGTTTTTCTGGGGTCTCTTTTGGTTGGTACTCTTCGAGAATGCAGGATTTGATCACCTATATTCTTTAGTTCTGGAAGTTTCTCTTTAATGATGTTCTTTTTTTTTTTTTTTTTTTTTTTTTTTGCGGTTTTTGGGTCACACCCAGCAGTGCTCAGGGGTTATTCCTGGCTCCATGCTCAGAAATTGCTCCTGGCAGGCACGGGGGACCATATGGGACGCTGGGATTCGAACCGATGACCTTCTGCATGAAAGGCAAGCGCCTTACCTCCATGCTATCTCTCCAGCCCCTAATGATGTTCTTGACCATTGATTCTTCCTGGGAATTTTCTTCCTGGGTCTCTGGGACTCCAATGATTCTTACGTTGTTTCTGTTGATCTTATCATAGACTTCTATTTTCATCTGTTCCCATTCTTTGACTAATTTTTCCATTGTCTGCTCATTTGCTTTAAGTTTTTTTTTCAATCTCTCCTGCTGTATGGAATTGTTATGTATCTCATCTTCCACAGCACCAAGTCTATTCTCAGCTTCTGATACCCTGTCCCAGAGCTTATCCATTTTGTCATTCACTTCATTTACTGACTTTCTCAGTCCTGTTAGTTGACATGTTATTTCAGTTTGGAGTTTTGTGATTTCTGTCTTCATATTTTCTTGGTTCTTATTAGTGTTCTGTTCAACTCTATCCATGGTTTCTTTGAGTTCTTTGAACATATTCCATATTGCTAGTCTAACGTCCTTATCTGAGAGGTTGATTAGTTGGTTGGTCATTATCTGGTCATCAGAATTTTCTTCTTCATTTTCTATGTCTGATGCTGGCCTGCGTTGTTTCCCCATTGTCACACTTGTATTTTGGTTTTTTCTACGTGTTGTGGTGGTATTCATTGGCTATATGATGTGGGCAGCACACTTCTCTGGCTCCGCCCTTTCTGGATGGGCTGACTTGCCTTTAAGGGAGGGGAGTCCTTCGTGGATGAAGCCTCACACTGGATCAAATCTTAGGCCCGAGCATTCAACAGAGAAGACAGTCCGAAGAGGAATGCTTGCTTCTGTGTTATAGCACAGTTCTTAGTGTGACTTTTTTCTTCTTCTTGCGATGGTGTTCTTTTCTTAGAAAGAGCGCACGGCCGCGTAGTGAAGCGGAGCTTCCGTGCTCTGCTGGAGCCTCTTTTGCCCCTCTTCCAAGAGTTTCACGCAAGAGGACAGTAGACAAATATTTACAAGCAGCACTCACATTTGGGCTCCACTGGGCGGGCGTAGATTCGTGGCTTTTCCCCGCCTGATGTCCCAAACAGGGGAGCTGGCTTCTGCAAAAGCCTGCCGGTTTTCACATTCTGGAGACCCGCCCTGGAAATGGCGTCTGGGAGAGCAAGTTTCTGGAGCCTCTTTTGCCCCACTCCCAAGAGTTTCACGCAAGAGGACAGTAGACAAACATTTACAAGCAGCACTCACAGTTGGGCTCCACTGGGCGGGCGTAGATTCGTGGCTTTTCCCCACCTGATGTTCCAAACAGGGGAGCTGGCTTCTGCAAAAGCCTGCCCTATTATATTATATCTTATCTGTTTGTCAAGTTATTTTCAGGCAGCTTTTATGGTTTGCGATCTTGATTATACCTTTTGAACAGTCTGTCTATGGAATATCCATTTAAACTTTCCATGTCTAATTTTCCTTACATAAAAATTAACTACACAATTTTTACTTCATGCATAGAAGTCAGGCAAAAATTCAGTGATAATTTATGAAAGGTCTTAGAAAACAGATACAGAATTTCTATGTAACAAATATTTAATTGCTACATCAATACTACCTTTTGTTTGGTTGGTTTTTGGGCCAACCCAGGACTTAAGGGACCATACGGGATGCCAAGCAGAGATTAGCTGCATGCAAGACAAACACCCTACCTACTGTACTATTGCTTTGGCCCCTATACTATTTTTTGTGCTATCCCAAAATGTTAGGCCCTACATAGGATTGAAGAGCATTACCTATTTCGTTAATTTAATATGAAAGTCAAAAACCTATATAGTAATACTTATGATTCAACAAAAAATACATAACTTGGTGTGTGAATAATGCCATATTTCACATAATTAGGAAGCAGTGATTGACAGGAAGTATAAACAAAGATCAGGATAATAAAGCATAGCCATTTTTATTTATCAAAAATATTTTCTCTCATGCAGATAGAGATCCCATCCCAATTCCATTTCACACCCAGTGCTTTAGGATATTTATATCCATAATGAATTTTAATATAAATTTCATTTTTATGTTTTTCATTCTACTATCAATTCATCAATTAATTTAATTGAATTTATTGTTCAATAAACTTCAGACTTGTGCATATAAAGAAATAGAAACTATAAAATAATTACAACTTTAAAACAACCTAAATGTCTAAGTAGAAGACTGAACATTTTTATGTACAATGGGATATTAAATAGAAGTAAAGGACATGCCCAATCCTTATGTAATTGTATAAAAATGTCTTGAATTTTTGTTAAGTGATAAAAGTAAATAGAAATTTATATAAATTAGTGGATTTTCTTTTTAAAAATATACATACACTCATGGGCTGGTGTGATAGAACAGTGAGTAGTGTGTTTGCCTCTCATGCAGCTAGCCCAGGTTCTATTCCTGGCATCCCAATAGTTTCCTGAGCCTACCAGGAGTGATTTCTGTGTGCCGAGTCAGTAATAATCCATGAGCGATTCTGGGTGTGGCCAATATATATGTATGTATATAAACTTTATGGAGTCTAAAATTATTTAAAAATTATTAGTTGCAATAAACAATGTCCGATTCATACATTTAGAATATGTATAGTAGGATATCATACATAATAATTGAGTTCTTTAAATAATCATATTAATTTTTTAGAATAACTTCAAATCGTTATTTCTCTCTCTCAAAAGTTCAACTTATACTTTGGGTTTAAAAAAAAGAAGATAGGAATGGAGAAATAATACAGGGGTAAGAGAAGGCTGGAGAGATAATCTGTGTGTTTTACATACAGTCAAAAGTGGTTCAATCCCTGTACCAAAAGATAGAACCCCCTTTTGATTCTGCCCCCAACCACTTGGCAGATTGACCCTTGAAGAGCAACTTCTCTGGGGATGCTCCTTGAAGCAAAACTTCAGACACATCACTCCAGATATGGGGGAGGACAGTACAAAGAGGGACACTGTCTCCCCATGATTTGTAGTTGCCTTTAGGCTTGACTCTGTCCCTCCTCACTCACAGAGAACTCCGTTTTATGAGATTACCTATTGACCTGTGGCCATTATCACCCTTTTGCTGTTCCCTGGACACCTGTAAGCCCCAATATTTATGTTAAACTTTTCCTTGGAGACTCATGTTCCCCTTTGATGATCTTTTATATCTTTGTCTCTACCACCTGCATGAATACAAGTTTCTCTTGTTCTATATAAGCACTGTTAGAATAAAATAAAGTATCTCTTGTCATCAGCTTGGGACCTGTTTTATTCTGGTCATCTGCTGAGGGGAACTTCTTTTATCCTGAACCCTTAGTTGAAAGTGGGGAGGATAAACATTGGCCATCGCTGGCCAGTTAGGTTAGCATACTACATGTTTCATGAGCCTTCCAGGAGTGATCCTTGAGCACAGAGCCAGGATCAAACCCAGAACACTACCACATGGGCTCCAAAAGCCAAAATAAAAAGAAATAAAAGGAAAAGGAAACATGGGGATAAAAATCAAAAGAGCAAAAATGGAACTAGAAAATAATAAGCTAGGTTAATAGAACAAACACACATTTTCAACAAGTTATTAGAACCAGAGGAACATCATTTTCTATCCATAATTTAGTTAAGTTGTTTTCTCCTTGGTTCACTATGTTCTTAAGCTCAACCATGGCTTCTTGCTCAATGTATTTTTCCTTAACTTCTTTGGGAAATATATTTTTTAAAATCATTTTAATATTGAAAATATTATAGTTGTCATGTGTTATTATTTACATAGTTGGGATGTTTGGTTATATGACTGTGTCACAAACTTTTCTGAAAGGGTTACATTGGCTGATCTAAGACTGTTATTTTCATTTTTTTCAGTCATTCCTTGCTAAAAAATTTTGCTAACTTTACCAGATATACAAATTAAGTATACCTAGTATTACTATTGGGATGTGAAAAAATGATATAAACCCATAATTTAAAAAAGGGAAGTAGAATGAGAAAAAGCAATTTGGTAGCAACACAGACATCTAAGACTTTAGAAACTCAAGTTAGCCGGTTTCTTCTTATGGTGAAAAATCACTATTTAAATGATGAAGTTGATTAGGTCACAAATAATTTGACAATGACAAATAAAATTCTTATGTAACTCAACTCTGAAAATTCTTTAACATATTTCTTCTTTTGTTATATATGCAGCAATCAGAATGTTCTGTTTATCAAGATCCTTTTTCCTTTCATTTGTTTGTAAACATTTCAAATGCTTTGATCAGGAGGGCTTGCTAAATAGTTAATTATAAACACCATTTGGGTCTTTGATAAGGATCCCCAGTCAAAGAACTGTCACTTAATCATTGTACTGCTTGAAAAACCAGTGTCTAAAAGTGTATCTGTGATTAACCTAGAATATAGTACTGCTTATTTTAAGTCTTGTTTTTGCTCTTTTTCTGATATTTCCAATGTAATTGCTGCATGCTACAAAGATATACACTGACAGGTTCTACTATATATATGTATACATATATGTTTCACTATATATATACTATATATAGTGAAAACACTTTTGAAAAAGATGAAACTGTCTCCTACTTATAGAAATCATACAAGCAACATTTTCCATAGTGATTAATTAAATTTTATAAAAGATATTTAAAAGACATTGGTTGTTTATAAATAAAATGGATTGGTTCTCTAATAGTTAGTCTTTAGTTATTTTTTAAAAAAAACCTCTTCTCCCTCACTGTATCCAAGACGGTAAACCCCAGAGTTCATGCTAACTTGTGCTTTGCTAGTTCTCTATACCCAGATGAATCATTATCGTCAGTGACTGAAGTCTCATGCACCCTGGCTTCTATTTACCCTGCCTTGCACTGCAGATGGAGTAAATGGTCCTGAATTTCCTCAGGATTTCCAAAGAAATCACTGTTATACTTTAAAAATTGTGACTACTTCAGTGACTTGTACTTAGCACTCTTGTTCTTTGTGGCACCCTAGATATAAATTATGCAAAAATCAAACACAGTGGCTTTGCTTAAAATCTCTTTACTGACTATTCATTACTAAACAGAATATAATGGATCACAAATATTTACTTGATATGTCTAGATTATTTAATCAAGGATTGCAAGGTTATTTCTCCTAAAGTAATTTCTAATTCTGAATAAGAATAAACATCTTATTAAAACATAATAAAAATTTTGTATTAGAATAGTTTAGATTATTGGCCATTAAATAGAAATATTTACATATATAACATAGTATGCAAGTATAGAAAAAAGCTGACTTAACAGATATAACTGTCTCAACTGCATATAATTCTGTACTTGATTTTTTAAAAGAAATGTGTGGTCTGCATAAAAACTCATTGAAATTTTCCCCTGGGAGAAAAGAGGAAATTGGCAATTTTGTTTAAAGGAAAGAAAAGCAGAAAAAAATGAATACAAATCTTAGGGAAAATATACTCTAGTTTTCGATTATATTACTTGACTTATGAACAGAGAATTTATTTCAAAATCATATGACATGTGCCATACCTCATTAATACAACCTCACACAGATATGCCCCTTCTCCCCAAATGTAAATGCTTTATTTCTTACTTTATTTCAAATTGCCTGGTGAGAAGCATTTGAGGGGAATATAGAAACATATTGAAGCAGCTGATGTTGTCATGATTTGCTTGTCATTTTATTGAATTTGTTTATTTCCTTCCCCCCACACATACTTTTATCTGTATTGAAAATACAGAACCTCAAACAAACCAATTGTGTGAGGAAATTGTTTAGGAAAGTACAACATGAGGAAACAAAATACTCTAACAATGAGTCACATAAAAAAGTTTTGCCTAGTGATGATTGAAGTTATTTCTGTAGGGAGAAGCTAATTTTCATAAAAACTCATTAAGATAGGGGCCGGTGAGGTGGTGCTAGAGGTAAGGTGTCTGCCTTGCAAGCGCTAGCCAAGGAAAGACCGCAACCGCGGTTCGATCCCCCGGCATCCCATATGGTCCCCCCAAACCAGGGACAATTTCTGAGCACTTAGCCAGGAGTAACCCCTGAGCATCAAACGGGTGTGGCCCGAAAAAACAAAAACAACAACAACAACAAAAATAACTTATTAAGATAGAAATAAGTATTAAGAGTAGTTGTTAGAATAAATGGAAAAATCATCACAGAAGGAAATAATGATACATTTCTAAAGAAAACACACCTTGTGACTTATGACAAACTGCATTTGAGAATGAAAACTGTATGATTTACACATTGAGTGAAAATTAAAAAACCAACTGCTTTGTAGGGCAGCTTTACAGACAGAGATTAAGTATTTAATGATCTTATATCCTAATTTTAGAGAGATCTAAGTGGTTTGTTCCATTTAATGGGTATATCTCAAAAATATTGGAGACACTTTTCAAACTGCAGCAAATTACAACCATACTGTACTAAATCGAAATCATGTTAATGTGAGCTAATAATTGTATATTCTCTTACATTCCAGCACCATTTAAAGTCTTCTGTAGGAAAACAGTAACATAATAGCAGTTTTATGAAGGTTCTTCAAATGGAAAGAAAAGCAGCTATGTAATTAAGGTCCAAGAACACTCTGCCAGGGCCTGAGGGATGGGATAATCATAGGAGCAGAGAGGCTTTTATGCCACTTCAGAAGGAACCAGCATGTGGTGTAGTAAACCCCTGAGATCAGTGACACTGCCTACAAAATGAAGCCCCCAGGATATTTTCAGAAGGGCAGGGAAACTTTATGGGAGTTCTTGGGAGCTTGTCTAATGTTCCTGCACATCTTTAAACCCAGCTTAATTTTATCACCTGCAATTTCATTTGCTCTGTTTCTTTGTAGAGATGCTCTCCCAACCAGGATGGTATGGATTTGCTATTATTTTTTTAAAGAGAGATATAAACTAGTGTATGCTTACAATCACATTACTGTAAAGATTGACCAGTGAAGCAAAGAAGAAAACTCAAAATATAAGCAAAAAGTTTAAAAAGGGACCAATATTTTTATATATAATATATGTAATTAAAGCCATATTTGTAATTAAAGCCATATATAGAAACAATCTTTATTATAATGTGATGATTACTGTCTCAAACATGAATCCTATTTAAGCTATCTTACCTTTCCAAATTTGGGGGGTTCTGAGATTATACTTGATTTTGGTAACATGACTTACTTTTTATTTTTATTTTTGGTTTATTGCTTTACATTAAACTGTTTAGGCAAAATCATATACATTGAAATGATTGAACACTCTTTACAAAGAGTATTTGAATGATGTGACTTTATTTTAACATTATAATTAATCTTCTTTTAGCAATTCCTAGCTAACATTACGTATAACCTCTTATGGGAATGAATGAAGCAACATTATATAAAACTAAAAGGATTAATGATAATAATTAACGATTATTAACGATAATGTTAAATATTATTAAATATTAAATAACATTAATAGAAACAGACCCTAATAGTGAGAGTGGTGTTAGAAATATGTATGTATGAACAATGTATATCATGAATAATATTGTAAATCATGATACCTCAATAAAAGGAAAAATGTGCTTTTTTTCCTTGTATATGCTCTCACAACCATACTTAACAATATGTAATTGATATCTATCATTTAGAACTTAACTTTAGGAGTTACAATTACAGCACAGAAGGTAGGGTATTTATCATGCGTCTAACTGACCTGGGCTTGATCCCCGTTACCCAAATGGTCCCCCTAACAGAGCAAAGTCCTGAGTACAGAGCTAGGTGTGATCCCTGCGCACCTCCAGGTGTAGCCCAAACCAAACTAAATGATTAATTTTGTATATATGTTGTCATAAATGTAATAAAATATATATTTTGTGAGTTTTAAGTTACATGAATAGAACACTTTCATTTGCTTTCTTTTAGCACTGTTCCATTTACATGTTTAAAATTTACCTGTTTGTAAATATATTTAAAATCTTTAAAGTATACAAAATATATTGTAATACTTTTTATCTCCGCACTTTTATTTTTTATTTTGTTTTTGTTTTTGGGTCACACCCGGCAGCGCTCAGGGATTATTCCTGGCTCTGTGCTCAGAAA
This sequence comes from Suncus etruscus, assembly GCF_024139225.1. Taxonomy (NCBI): domain Eukaryota; kingdom Metazoa; phylum Chordata; class Mammalia; order Eulipotyphla; family Soricidae; genus Suncus; species Suncus etruscus. The sequence goes on along the minus strand of NC_064848.1, from coordinate 95,717,477 downwards.
TCGCTTCTGGCAGGTTTCAGGGGACCATATGGGATTCCAGGATTTGAACCACCATCCTTATGCATGGAAAGCAAACGCCCTGCTTCCATGCTATCTCTCTTGTCCCATATCTCTGCACTTTTAGATAAACAGAAAATTGATGAATATAAAACTTAGTCTGAAAAAGTGTAATAAGTTCAACAGTATTTTGATGTAGCACTTATATCCTTCTAAACAAAACTGAGGTTTAAGAGATTTAAGTAATTGGTCAGCATTTCTTTTTTGGGGCGGGGGAGAAGGGTCGCACCCATCTGATGCTCAAAGGTTACTCCTGGCTAAGCGCTCAGAAATTGCCCCTAGCTTGGGGGGACCAATATGGGATGCCGGGGGATCGAACCGCGGTTGCGGTCCCTTCCTTGGCTAGCGCTTGCAAGGCAGACACCTTACCTCTAGTGCCACCTCTCCAGCTCCAAGGGTCAGCATTTCAACTAATGATCATTTAAGTGGATCTATGAGCCTTGTAGTGGCTTATAAGTGTAGTTCTTTCTTTGCTGGGACTTAGTAAAGTTTGATGATACTGGAATAATTTATAGCACTAGTATATAGACTTCAGGTAAAAACAGAGGAATTATGGGGTATAATGTGAGAAATAAAAGATAAGAAAAACAAAATTATTATAACTATAATAAAATATTTATTCTTTTTTATGTTCACAGTATTTATTTTCCTAACGACTGAACATCCTAGCAGGGGTCTCAAACTCAATTTACCCTGGGGGCCGCAGGAGGCAAAGTCAGGGTGATCCTTGAGTGCAAAGTCAGTAGTAAGCCTTGAACATTGGGGGGGGTGTGAAACAAACTACTAAAATAAAACAAAACAAAAAAAGATTCCTCTAGGGCAGGGCCACAAAAATGTTGTATGGAGGGCCGCAAACGGCCCACGGGCCGCGAGTTTGAGACCCCTGTACCTTGAGGAAGTCAGTTTCATCTCAATTCAACAATACCTTAGAACTCCTGGGCACTCTATAAAACCAGCAATTCCCAGAATGTACCTATAGAAACACAGAATATAATTGTAGAGACACAAAATTCAGTAATAATAGGTCAGAACCTGAACCAAGTATGTTAAGCTTTCAGAATGCTAGGCGTTCAATATACTCAATCTCTAGGTTTTGAAAATAACCCTAAAGTAGAAAAGTTGCTAAAGAGCATTTTCAATATACTTGGCCTAAGTAACTTGGGCAACAACTAGTTTGTTTTCAAAAAGAGGCAAGGTCAAGAGGTACAAGGAAATCTGAATGTAAGCATTGCCTTCAGGACCACAATGAAAGAATGAGAATGTAAATGTAAATGACCCTCATGAAGTGTATGCTAATTAAATATGAACATGTCAAAATGATGAGACATTTTACTGAAGATAAGGGAGCAGTGAGACCAAATTTAGTAGAGGTAAAGAAAAGGATAAAATTATTGGATAAAAAAAAATGATTTTCTTAGCAGCAGCAACATAAAACATGCAGAGGGAAAGGCTGATTATGAAGTTAGTTTATCTAACAAGAAATGAAGATTGGCATGCAGAACAAAAGGGTAAATTAGAAATAAAATTAGCGTAAAAATTTCAAAATTTTGGAATATTTTTATTAAATTATTAAAATTAATAATTACTAATTTTTAATTTAGTCTCATTATCAGGACAAGTATATGTCAATATCATTTTGATGTATTTTTAGGTACTCACAAATATTTTAATTTAAGTAAAATAAACTGGTTTCTATCTTGGTTATACTAACACTTTTGTCAAATTAAATGTTATTAAATTAAATATAAAAATAATTTCATTAGGCAATATTAATATCAGATTTTAGGTATGAATCATTATAAATATACTTCCACATACTTTACATATCTTCATCACTAACTATACAATACTGTTAAAGCACACAGTTGACTTCTTTTCATCTTATTTACCAATCTTATCTTTTGAAAAACACTAAATTGGTTTACAATTTTGTTTGTTTAATTTTATTAAACTATTTTATTTTATTATTTATATAATTATATAGTTAATGAAATTATATGAATTTATCTTTCTTCACAGATGTACTTTTTTAGAAAGTTAAAATCTGGTGTCAGAGCTATTAATTATTCATATACATTATCCTCCCATATTTCTATAGGCCTAGAACTCATATTTTTGTCTACAAATTGCTCTTACCTCCTACATTGTCCACCTTGAATAAACATTGAAAAAAGAGAGCATAATTTAGAATCAACAGAATATGTCATTTTTAAAACAGAAATTCCATAGTAATTGACCTGTTGAATGAATCTTGGTTTTATTCAAATTGTTCCCCCTGTACATTTAATTTGACAAAAGTTGTTAGTATAACCAAGATAGAAACCAGATTTTTTACTTAAATGAAATATTTGTGAGTACTAAAAAGTCATCAAAAATGATATTGGCATATACTTGTCCTGATAATGAGAAAATATCACTCTGCAATGTTAATCACAGTCTATAGATCTTAACCCAATATTGTCTATCATGGATAATTAAAAATTTTTTTTCATTGTTCACTGTTTATTTTGCTAGTTGATCATCCAACTATTTTTCTTTTTTTTCTTAATTTTCATTTTGACCAAAGTGGATTAAAAATCTTTCACAGTAATATTTTAGGTACATGGCGACATTTAATCAGGGGCATTCCCACCACCAATGTTGTCCTCCCTCCAGCCCTGTTCCCAGCATGCATCCCATATTCCCCTCCTTTAAAAATTGAATCACTGTGAGATACACTTACAAAGTTGTGCATGATTGACTTTTAGTCATACAATGTCAAACACCCTTTATCAGTGCACATTTGCCACCAGCAATGTCTCCAGTTGCCCCACCCTGTGCTCTCTTTTGCCTTCCCTGTATGCCTCTGTGGCCTGTAGCAGGACATTTTTTCAATTCTCTCTCTCTCTCTCTCTCTCTCTCTCTCTCTCTCTCTCTCTCTCTCTCTCTCTCTCTCTCTCTCTCTCTCTCCTTCTCTCTCTCCTTCTCTCCCTCTCCCTCTATCAGGACTTTATTTTCCTTTTAGGCACTGTGATTTGCAATATTCTTACTGAAGTGGTGTCATGTATAACACTTTACCCTCCTTTCAATGGTCCATTCATGTCCAGTGATTGCTTCCAACTCTCAATGTTATAGTGGTCTCTTTTCTGCCCATTCCTAACTGCACTCCCCTGCTCTTTTTTTGCTGTAGTCTTTGGGTATCATTACTATACTAACTTAAAAATATTTTTATAGATGATTTTTAAAATTCATTTAATTTAATAAAATATTGTTTATAATTATAATAAATGAGTTTTAAAATTTCTTTCTGTGAAGGTACATTAATTGAAAAATCTAGTTCTCATTTCAAAGTTTAACTTTTAAACATGCATCAATAGGATATATAACATAGGCTAATGCAATTCTTTTTTAGTATTAACTTTTCGTCTGTTCTCTACAAACTATGTCTTATGTAACCAATTAATTACCACTTAAGATATTCTCTCTTTGCTGGTGAGAGTGATTTCCGTAATATACTTGTCTTTTTCCTAATAAGCCTATTTGATAACTTAAAAATATGAATGTATTGTTTAAAAGTAAAAGAACAATGGGGAGTATAAAACATGGTGGGTATTAAAATAGATGATGAAAGGGGTTTATTAAATAAGATATTATAGTCTTACAATTGAAAATGCAAATCATGCAATGTCATAATTTCCCTTTCAAGCACACAAGATAAAATTTGCATATCTAAATTGGATCAGGCCAATGGGGTCTCCCCAGTATTTTTTTTCTTTTAGCAACAGTCAGCATGAAAAAAGCCTGTGAATGTTTTCAGTAGTATGTTTTGGAAGTCCAAATGCAAGTGTCTTCATGTATATTTAAATATGTACATATACATATATGTTACATTTATTTTAATTAAGTTACTTAGATACTAAAATAAAGCACTCAGATTTCTATATTATTTGGTATGTATGTAATTTTATTTTCACATATAATTTTTAAATAATTATAACCAATGTCCATACATATTTATTCCATTAATATTTCTCTGATAATTGATCATTTTTGAGTGTGGATATTTCATCCTGAATTTAAAATTTCAAATATTTATGACATTGTGTTTTCTCTTCCATTTATATTTACGAAAAATAGCTAAGATAGTTACTAAAAGATAAATTATATTTTATTGGTCTCTTTGTTATGCAGAAGTATCTAATAATTTTGAAATTCAAGCTTTATTTAGTTACTATTTTGGAGTATATTTAATATATATCTGAACGCAACTGAATTTTATAAATAATATATAATATAGTATATATAAAGTTGATTAAAAATGGAATGTACTTAAATATTAATATTTATTTTATTTTTAATAGAATTAAATGGTACTTCAAGAGCTTTGAAATTATTTAAATTTTACCAAAACTTAATATTTGTAATTTTAGATGAAATAAAATTAGGGTGGAATGCTATGGTTGTATTGAGCATTGTTGAGATTAAAACACTGCAGTTCAGACTACCTGACCTTGGGTGCTACTGATGAGCATAATTATTAGATTTTTAAAAATTTTATATTTTTTATTATATTCATTCTTTTGTTTTTTTTTTTTTCCACTCACTCTGCTCAAGGCTTATTCTTGTCTCTGTGCTCAGGTCAGTCCTGAAGTTTCTCAGGGGGCTTATGTGGTACCAAGGATTTGAACCCATGTGCAAAGGAAGCATCTTACCCTTTGTTCTATATCTACGGTCCCACTTTTAAAATTATTTTTTCATCCTCCCTCTTTTTATTTTCTAGGCTATAACTAGTGATGCTCAGTATTTTATTCCTGGTGCTGCACTCAAGGTGGAAGAAAATTAGGGACCATATGAGATGCTAGGAATGAAACCTATGTCAACACACACACAAGGGCTACATACTACATTATTGCTCTGGTCATATCAGATATTATTTAAAGATAAATAAGTCCTAAATCTTAATTAAAACAGAAATAATCTTATTCCCAATGCTATTTTCTTCAATATAAAATGAGTTTATGTTATTTTATATGAAATATGAACATCTGTTGCATTTGTACACTTTTTTAAAAATAAAATTTCACGAAAATTTTGCCTATGATTTCATTCTTAATTATCTTTAGCCTAAATATTAAGGTAAATAACCCATTTAATAAATTTTCCAAGTTTTATTTCAATTTATTTTATGCTATACTACTCGATTTTAACTTAAAATTTAGTGGCATATTAAAATATGAATTAAAAAAGTATAAGTATTTTTTTAAATAAATCATTTTATGAGAAGGGATAAGTGACACCCAGTAGTGCTTGGGGATTATGCTAGAGGCTAGCTGTTGGCAGTGCTCAGGGGACTATGTGATACTACTAATAAAAATTGTTCTTGTTATATCAACTCAAGAGCTTTGACATCTATACTACCTTTAAAACACCTAGGTCTTAATTTATATATGCTTATATGATTTATATCTTACATTTTAATTGAAAATATTTTAAATTTCAAAATTCCAAAAGGAAAAATTTCAAAAGAAATTCAAAAATATTTCAAAAAAATTTAAAAAATTAAAAAAATTTTCAAAAAATTAAAAATATTAAAAAAAATTAAAAAGGACATCAATAAAAATTTTTATTAGATTCTAGTAAAGCAATGATTTTATAATTTGAGAAAATCATCTAGAAAAAACTATGAAATGAGATGATATGCTAACAGTACACTGTTATTATTATTTACAATGTATTTGACCCTAAGGACAAGGATGCACTTTTTCCCAACACAGTCACTAAAATTTTAAACTATTAAATTCTATGATATTTGGTGCTATAGTGTCCCCTATTTTATATTTACTTTGGGACCTTTTTTTATTGAGATCTCTCTCTCTCTTTCGCTCCTCTATTCCTCCTCTCTTTTTCTCAAGTTTTTGTGGTCACACCAGTGGTATTCAGGGCTTACATCTGGCTCTTGTGGTAAGGGATTACATGTGACAGGACTTAGGGACTTTGTAGGACACTATATGGAATTATTGAAATTGAACCCTGATCAGCTATGTGTAAGGCAAAATGGCCAAATAGCCTATTCTGTGCTATCTATCTGGTACATTAGATTTCTCTTTTTATTCAGGTATGAAAAGAAACTAACTGGGAATTTTTTCAAAAAAATGTCATTGGGGCCAGAGTGATATTACAGTGGTGGGGTGTTTGCCTTGCACTCGGCCAATCCAGGACCAACCTTGGTTTAATATCCCCAGCATCTTATATTGTTCCCTTGAGCCAGGAGCGATTTCTGAGCTCATAGAGAGGAGTAACTCCTGAATGTAGGGTATGGCCCAAAAATGCAAACAAACAAACAAAAAGTCATTTTTTTTAAGGCACTGAGGCTTTAAAACCATTTTTTTGAGGCTTTAAAATATTTTAAGGAAATGAAAGTAATACATTATACTTTTTACTTTTGATTCCATATAAAGGGTATATTGTTCATACAAGGACATAATTTATACTGATTCATTAAAGTTAATGTTACATGCATTAGTCAATACATACATACATTAGTCAATATATACATAAAGTCAGTGGTATACATGCATAATTTTAGAATGCATATTCATCAAATATAATAAGAAGCATGTATGACTGTATAAACATCTTAATGTATGTTTATTGGCTGGGGGGACCATATGGGACGCCAGGGGATCAAAACCGCAGTCGTGGTCCTATCTTGGCTAGCGCTTGCAAGGCAGACACCCTTACCTCTAGCGCCACCTTCGCCGGCCCTGAAAAACACTTTTTAACACTGCACAAAAGTAAAGTAAAAATGATTAAATACCCTGATTTTAGACGTAAAAACCACAAGATACATAGAGGAAAATATAGGGAGAACTCTCTATGACATTGAAGCATGTGCAAGGATGTGACACAAGTAACCAAGCAAGTTGGAAGCAAAAAAATGTATGGAACTACCTTAAACTAAGACATTTCTGAACCTCAAAGGAAGTGGAGATGAGGATTGAAAAATTGCCCACAGATTGAAAGAAACTGTTCACCCAATACCCATCTGATAAAGTGTTAATATTTATAATATATAAGGCACTAGTAGAACTTAACAAAAAATTAATCTAATCTATCAATAAATGGGGAGAAGAAATGAATAGAAACTATTTTAGAGAATACAGAAGGCCAAATGACATATTAAATGCTTCATGTTATTAATTATCAGGGAGATTCAAATCAAAACAACAATGAGATATCATCTCACACCACAGAGACTGGCACACATCACAAAGGACAAGAACAATCAGTGCTGGGATGGATGTGGAGAGAAAGGTACTACTCATATACTACTGGTAGGATTATGACTGGGTCCAGCCTTTTTGTAAAACAATATGGAGACTGCTCTAAAAAACTAAAAATTGACCTCCTGTATGATCCAGAAATATCACTCTTGAGAATATACACTAGGGAAACAAAAATGCATTGCAGAAAAAGCATCTGCACTCCCATGTTTATTGCAGTTCTAGTCTCAATAGCCCAAACCTGGAAATAACCCAAGTGCAGAGAACAGATGAGTCAATAAAGAAAACTTGATAATTCTACACAACTGAATACTATACAGTATTTAAGAAACATGAATCTATGAAATTTGCTTGTACATGGATGAATATGGAGAATATAATGCTGAGCAAAATAAGTTGGAGGGAGAGGGATAGACATCAATATTCTATATTCACTCATATGTCACATATAAAATAAAGATAGTATGGTAATAATACCCCCAAAAACAATAGAGACAAGGTCCAGAAAAGCTGATCTATGGTAGGAAGCTTTCCATGAGAGTGGGAGAATACAATTAAGGCAGAAAGAAGGAAATGAGCATTCTGAACAAGAACTAGGTGCTGAAAAGAGGTAAAGTGATACCCCTTCAGCAATTAATTTTAAAAACCAGTGTCTAAAATAAATGAAAGGAAAAGGAAGATTCAGAGAGAGATAAAGAAAGATAGAAGGAGAGGAGACCGAGAGACACAAAGAGAGACAGAGACAGGAAATATGTCACAGAGTCAGGTGGGGGGACAGCAGGAGGGAGGGTGTGAGGAACATTGGTGGTAGAAATGTGCACTGGTGCAGGGTTTGGATGCTGAACATTGTATGATTGAAACTCAATCATGAACAACTTTGTAACTATCTCAGTAATTTATATAAAATTATAAAAAATAAAAATATAATTTATTTTTGCAAGGTATAAAACAAAAACAAATGATTAACCCATGGCTTTATTGAATTTAAAAGATAAAATACCCAAAAAGTATCTACTGCTATGCATTGTAGAACTTCAAAAATATGTTAGGAGCTGGAGATATAGCACATTGTAGGGGCATTTGCCTTGCATGCAGCCGATCCAGGACGAATGGTGGTTTGAATCCGGCATCCCATATGGTCTCCTTTGCCTGCCAGGAGTGATTTCTGAGTACAGAGCCAGTAGTAAACCCCTGAGCACCACCAGATATGACCCAAAAATCAAAAAATAAAGAAATAAAGTTAAAATTCTAATTCACAAAAAATGTATACATTTTTTCTTATAATGATATTCATGCTTGTGAATAAACATTTAGATGATAAGTGTCCACATGCAGGTGGCTAGGTAGACATGTGTTCATGGTAGCCTTGATATTATTGTCAAAATAGTGGACTGAATAATCCAAGTAATCACCAAAAGGAAAAAAATACATAAATACAATATAATATGCTTATTTAGTAGATTTTGTATTGAATTAACTTTTGTACTGTATTAACACAAATTGAAAAAATGTGATATTTTGGGTTGCACAGCAACATTCTCTGTAGGAAGTTTTATATATAGGCAATAATTTGGAAAACAGTACTAAAGAATACAGTTAGAAGTGTAGAGGAATAAAATAGGAAAGTGAATAGAGTCAATTACATATGTGAGAAACTAGTAAGTACATGTGTGCCGGAGAATTCTGGAAGACTGTGGATTAAGAACTTCTGAGCTTGAGACCAGAGAGATAATTTTGTAGCCAAAGCACTTGTCATGAATGAAGTTGACATAGACACAATCCCTGGCCCTGCTTTGAGCACCACTGAATATGAACCTTGAGCATAGAGCCAGGACTAAGCCCTGAGAATTGCTTGTGTGTTTCCACAAACAAAACAAAACAAAACAAAACAAAAACAGGACTTCTGAGATCACATAAACATTCCTGTGACTTCCAACAATATAATATGGCATCATTCCTTTTTGCACAGGCACACTAAAATGGGGAAATTTTATATATAGAAACAAAGTTCTTATCTACTAGAAATAAGAACTCATAAATTTTATAATACAGGAGCACCTCCCACACTTAACATTTGTCATGGGGAGTCCTACTTAGAGTCATATGATTGGACATCGAACATCCAATACCAAACCCTAGATCCCAACCTTAGAACTGATATAGTTTCCTGCAACAGCACCAGGAATTAAACTCCCTTTGGGGGAGTCCCTAATACCACTCTAGCAGCAAGTAGGTGCAGGAGGACATCCTGATGACAAGGAAACAGCAAACAACATGATCTAGGGCAGGTTTCTCTACCTCAGCACCTATGATGAGATGAAATAAGAAGACTTGAACACCAAATCCAAAGCCAACTACAACAGAAACGATACCCAATCTACACAGGCTAGACACAGAAGGGACCACTTGTACTAGCAGCTCAGGGGGCAGAAGAGGGGTGTGTTAGGGGATGCAGGCTGGGAACAGGGGTGAAGGAAGGACAACATTGGTGGTGGGAATGCCCCTGATTCAATGTCACTATATACTTGAAATACTACTGTGAATGATTTGTAATCCACTTTGGTCAAAATAAAAATTATTAATATAAAAAATTTTAAATTAAAAAATTAAAAAAAAGAAATAAGAAGACACTTCATTCTTTCATCTGTGCAAAAACCAAGAACACTATTACAGAAGACTGACTAGAACAACTATGACTGAGCAGAACTTCTGGAACCATAATGAAAGACTCTATCCTAGACATTGTCCTAGGAAATGTGCAAAAACCATGATCTCTAGTTACAGAAGACTGACTTTGACAACAATTGAGTAGAACATTTTTCTGTCAACATAAAAGTACCTGAGGGTTTGACAATGAACATGAACAGGGCCTGTAGTTTATGCTTCAAGGATGCTTCAAGTATGTAGTATGCTTCAAGGATGGGAGAAACCCTGTATCTCTTAGGTCAAGGGAATTTCCTTTCTAATTTTCCCAATACTTACTGTGCCTATGCAAAAACAAAACAAAACAAAACAATAAAACCTTGCCATACCACCAGCCCTTCTTCTTTTCATTGTTTTGTTTTTTTTTCTTTCTTTCTTTCTTTCTTTCTTTCTTTCTTTCTTTCTTTCTTTCTTTCTTTCTTTCTTTCTTTCTTTCTTTCTTTCTTTCTTTCTTTCTTTCTTTCTTTCTTTCTTTCTTTCTTTCTTTCTTTCCTTTCTTTTCTTCTTTCTTTCTTTCTTTCTTTCTTTCTTTCTTTCTTTCTTTCTTTCTTTCCTTCCTTCCTTCCTTCTTCCTTCCTTCCTTCCTTCCTTCCTTCCTTCTTTTTCCTTCCTTCCTTCCTTCCTTCCTTTCTTTCTTTCTTTCTTTCTTTCTTTCTTTCTTTCTTTCTTTCTTTCTTTCTTTCTTTCTTTCTTTCTTTCTTTCTTTCTTTCTTTCTTTTCTTCTTCCTTCCTTCTTCTTTCCTTCCTTCCTTCCTTCCTTCCTTCCTTCCTTCCTTCCTTCCTTTCCTTCCTTTCTTTCTTTCTTTCTTTCTTTCTTTCTTCCTTTCTTTCTTTCTTTTCTTTCTTTCTTTCTTTCTTTTCTTTCTTCTTTCTTTCTTTCTTTCTTTCTTTCTTTCTTTCTTTCTTTCTTCTTTCTTTCTTTCTTTCTTTCTTTCTTTCTTTCTTTCTTTCTTCTTCTTTCTTTCTTTCTTTCTCTTTCTTCTTTTTAATTTATATTTATAGCTTCTAGACAGGGGCTCCTCCCACTCTCTTTGTTTAATTATTTTTTTTTTCCAACAGAACCATAGAACATGAATCATCTTATTCTGCCTCATAAATTGAGAAAAAAAGTAGATGGTACCTGGGGCAAGCTGTCTCAAGAACATTGAGTGGAAATAAAAAATAATCAGACCTAAATACCAACCCAAAGTCAAAAGACAATAGAATCAAGAGACCCAAACTACAACACCTGTACACAGAAGGGACCTGATAAGGCTAAGGGTGGAGGTATAGGATGCATGCTGAGAACAGTGGTGGAAAGAGGTTAACACTGGCGCTTGGAATTGCCCTAATTCCCTATCACTACATACCTTAAATATAACTGTGAAAGATCTGTTAAAAAAAAATAAAAAATAAAATAAAGAACATTGTCTTTATTAAAAAAAATTCCCATAACTTACAAGAATCGTTGTTCCAGAAATATGGAGAGAAGAGATGCAGTTTACTTCTTGAGGAATTTGGTCTCCATGCAATGTGGATGGGATGTGTTGGGTTCCACTGGCCAAAGGCAGTCCCAGCAAAGAAATTCAGGTACTGGCATTACAGAGTTAGGGACCTGGTGAGTGCTTGAAAGGTAGAAACCTCATCATCACTAAAAAGAGAGCTTGTTATTGGGGTTAGTGGGTGGGAAAAGAATGGAATGAATCTAAAAAATAAATTTCATTTATATGGTTTTCTTATAAAAATATCTGTATATATGAAAATTGTGAACAATTTTCTTTTCTAGTTTGGACACATAGATATTTTTATCTTTATTTAATATTTTTAAAAAGTTTTAGAAAAACCTCAAAACAAAGTAAAAATTGAAAGTCAGTCTACTTGATTACTCAGTATTACTGAAAGACTTAAGTGCTAAATGACTTTGAACTACGCAGAGAGGATGATTGTGAAACAAATGACAGAATTATTAATTATGGATTCTAGTTGACAAAATGATGTATCTTTTAAACTCTCTAGAACAGCTATGTACCCAACATTTCTGTTTAATCATTATTAACATGATACTTTCTAATTTCTCTCATACACTTACTTGGGTTTTAGTGAGAAATTTTCTGTTTTTTAACTTAGTTTATAATAACAACACCCTAAAGAGATATGTTCTTGACTTGATAGGCACCTTCTAACATACGTAAATAACCAAAATTCCAGAAAATGTAGGAAGTTAGTTAATAAGATTTGTAATCTTTTTCATTTAGTTGTACAATGTGTTAACAAATAGCTAAAGCAAAGTTTTGTTAAACTGTCAAAACACAGGGCTAGAGTGATACTATCGTGGTAAGTCTTGTACTGAGATGATCCAGAATGGACCTGGGTTCGACCCCTGGCATTTCATATGGTCCCCCTGACACTGGTAGGAGCTATTTCTGAGTGCAGAGTAAGGAGTAACCCCTGAGCGCTGCTGGGTGAAGCTCAAGACAAAACAAACAAAAAACAAAAACAAAAGCAACTGTCTAAACACATTATGCCCTTGTCTGCTAGGCCAAATATATTCTTTCTCTTCCAGTTCACTGTATTTTAATCCAGTGCCAAAAATCGTGTTTGGATGCTTCTTTTGTACATAAATCATCATGTGGAAGACATTTTTAAGAAGTCTTGAAAACAGCAGTGCCAATTCTTACAGTCCTTATGTGACATTTTTACTTCCAGACAAATCTTTCCAAGAATGCAAAAATTATTTTCTGGAAAAAACAACCTCTGAGTACTTACTACTACAAAATCAAATTAAAATTTGTTATTTGCTATCCTCAGGTAATATATTTTTAATTTTATATTTAATTATAACATTTATGGGTTTTAAGTCTGTAAAATGATAAATCAGTACCTATATGATTATATATTGTTCAGACTAAAAATTAAACTTCTTTCTTCACTTTATAATTGATTCATTTAATCTGATTAAAATCCCTCCCTTCCTCTTTCTCATTTTAGAATCAATTTGGTCTTATACTCTAAGTTTATTTTTTGTTTTATTTAGCTCACTTATTTTGTTTCTTTGTATACTACATATAAACTTAGTATTTGTATTTTTTCATCTGATTTCTTTCACTAAGCATACTACGTCAGGTTCATCCAATAAAATGCCCTTGGAATATCATTTTATTATATTTCATTGTATATAAATGTCACAACTTCTTTAATACATTGATCTTATTGATTCAAAAGTTTAGAAATATGTTATTTATTATATATATTTGTTCTTTTTCAAAGTTTATAGCTTCATGCCAACGGAGCAGTTTATTTTGACATAATTATTTAAATAAACATTGTATTTAAATGCTTAATTTTATTATGTTGTACAATAATTATAGTACAATTGTGAAAAATATTAATCTTTATACAGATTTTCAGAAGATTATGCAAATATATGTTTTCATCCACTTACTGTTTTTATTACAAAGTAATAATTCTGGCAAAACATTAATAAACACATTGAGAATGAGTAAATAATAAGAATTTACCCTTTTTCTTAAAAAAATAGTCCATCGGGGCTGGAGAGATAACACAGCCATAGGGCTTTTGCATTGCACGTGGCTAACCCAGGACTGATGGTATCCCAAATGGTTCCCCAAGCCTGCTAGGGGCTATTTCTGAGTGCTGAGCCATGAGTATCCCCTGAGTGCTGCTGGGTGTGGACTCAAAAACAACAAAACAAAAAGAGCCAGAGAAGGTTTGAGAGAAAGTATGGTGGTTGATTGCTTTTCTTGCACCTGGAAGACCCAGATTCAATCCCTGCCACCCCATCTGGTCCCCATGTCCCTCCAAGAGTGATCTCTGAGTAAATAACCAGGAACAAGCCCTGAAGAAAAAGCTCAGTGTCCTCTAATATAAAACCATGTGCACCCAAAATGAAAGTGATAAAAAGAGCCTTACATAAGAAAACAACTTCAGATATGCCAGCGCATGCTGTTATCTATAACCAGCACAGACTTAATTTTATCAGCCTTACATTTACTAAAGAGTGCAGTATTACTTTGTTTTATAATAGTATTAGTTATTTGGCCCTTTTAAAGAAATATGAGCTGAAAACCAAAATTAGAAATTCTGAAAATATGATGTTTTAAATTTATATAAATAATCAGATAGGAGGGTATTGTTTGAACTGCAGTATAAAAATGTCAAGAGAAAAATATTTGTTCTTTCATAATATAATAGAATGTAGAATTTTTTATTTTAGGATAAAAGTGCTTGAAATAACAATAATTTAAGTATGTATGAGTGACACCTATAAAAGTAATAAAGAAAGGTTATGCATTTCAAGTTACTCTGCAAAAATAAAAATGGTAAAATAGAGATTTAAAAAAACACAGGACAACTAATGTCTTTTAATGTGAATATTATTTTCAAATCTAAAACATTCACAAATTTATTTGTTTAGCTTCAAGACAATAAGAGAATATTACAAAAGTAAAGAACTAAGTACTAACCCTGACTGAGCACTGATTGATATTTTTTGCATAAGGATCAACATAATATAATAACAGGATGTTTTAGATTTTGCATATGAAACATAGTGCTTAGGTGACAAGATTTTTTCAGCTGCATGTTGTGGGAGCTGTACAGAATTTGTGATTTTGTGGAATTTTAAAGCATAAACTGCTATGTTGGTTTATGATGCTCATGTTTGCCTCAGAGTATTTTGGAATAAAAACCATAAATAAGGAATTGTTTATGTCTGTCAGCTTTCTTAGTTGACAACAAAAATGCTTTCTCACTTCTTGATTGGCTTGTTAAACATGCTATCTTTATTACCAGCATTCTTTTATTTTACTTTCTTTTTACTTATAGAGGGTTTGGGCCACACTCAGGCTGTGTGCAGGGCTTACTCCTGGCTCTGAGGTCATGAATGACTCCTTAAAGTACTGGGGGTACATTCTGTGGTGCCAAGGATTGAATCTAGGTCAGATACAATCAAGACAAATGTCTTGGACGCCTTCTTAGTAGCTCAATGATCAGTATCGGAGAAGACTACAA
This sequence comes from Suncus etruscus, assembly GCF_024139225.1. Classification (NCBI taxonomy): domain Eukaryota; kingdom Metazoa; phylum Chordata; class Mammalia; order Eulipotyphla; family Soricidae; genus Suncus; species Suncus etruscus. Next base: position 95,702,445 of record NC_064848.1, on the reverse strand, counting down.
CCTTATTTCTAGTATCCTGAGAATTTAATGAAAAAGAAGGTGATAATTTTCTAGTTCACTATAAACATTTTTTTAATTTAACTTACCCATTTATGGATTGTTTCTTAATACTAAGCTCAATTTTGCTTAATATTCTTATGCCTCTGCTCTTCTAACTGAAAGCAACTTCTGGCTTCCTTTACAGTGAAAAAGCAATAATAGTGAATTAAAATATGTTTCTGCATATCCAAAACATTTATTTATATAAGAGGTAGGAGGATAAATATAGAGTTAATGAACCTTTATTGTAATAATGTTATTCAACTATATGATTAAATAAAATTTTAATTTAATGGTCAAAGACAAAACTTTTTTTGAATATGTATTCATTCTATAAATAAACCTTCTTTATTAAATAATCTTGAGAACTTATTATTTGACTTTTAAAATCAAGACATATTTTAATATGGCAGATTTTTTCTCCTTGATTTTTATAAATGGTTTTTGTTCCAATAGTATTTTTTCTCAAGTAGTTCTACACTATTTAATTTTAATATTTCAACATTCAGACTAGAAGATTCCAGACCATTTCTTTTAGTATTTCTATAAATTTGTCTCAAATCACTAATTTTACATTGTAAATTTTAAATTTTGATTTACAATTTAATATACAATTCTTAATTTTTTTTACTAAAATTAAAAATGTAGGGGGACATACTAGGAATACAATTACTTATAAATATGCAAAAAAGATTGATATACCAGATTAAGTAAACTATCTGCCTAACCCCACATTTTTTTACCTTATAAGTAGCGATTTTTGGGTCATAGAAATAGCACTTTTTTTGAAGTATAATTGGAAGACAAGAAATAAAAAAGAGGATGGTAAGATAGTGCAATCTGTAAGGCACTTGCCTTACATGTAGTTGACCCAGATTTAATCACCAGCACCTCATATGGTATCCTTAAGCACCACCAGGTGTGATTTCTAAGTGAAGAGCCAGGAGTTAGTCCCAAGCACCACTGATTGTGTCCCCCCAATCAAAAGAAATAATAATACAATGAATACTCTTATAGAAATAGAATGCCTGTCTTAAATACAGGCAATGGGTGGGGGAGGAAGAAGATGGGGGTCATTGGTGGTGGGAATATTGCACTGGTAAAGGCTGGTGTCCATTTTTATAACTGAAAACCACCTACAAACATGTTTGTAATCATGATGCTTAAATAAAGATTTAAAAGAAAAACAAAGTGATGAAATGCAAGTCTTGCATGGGGCCCTGAGTTAGATACTCTACACATCTGATGCCACCTTCAGTGTAGCCCTGGATCCTTTACTACCTCTGGCTAGGAGAGCACACTAGACCTGAGCCACTGAGTGGCATGAGCTAACATACAACTAACATCTGTGAAAGTTTTATTCATAGCTTAAGGCAGCATTTGTCAACTGGAGTCTGTATTATCACTGTAAGGGACCAATGTATTCTAAAAGAATCATAAGTAAAAATTTCACAAATAGAGAGGTCACAGAACAAGAATAGGAAGCTAACTAGTAGGATGAGGGAACTATAGAGAAGAAACAGTCAGTGGGACTGTTTTCATCCCTCTGATTATGATGAGAAGGAACAATTATTCAAACACAAAACGTTTACCAAACTAGCTCTTTGATTAAGAATAGATAGAAGTTAGACTCTAACCTTAGAATGCTTTAATTCTGTTTGTTCATTACGTGGGGAATACTCTACTCCTAATATGGTTTAGCTTTGAGGTCTGTTTTTCTGTTGACATATCTTAATTTGCAAGTAATGTTGTGCTACAAAACTTCTGTTGTTACCAATCTGATGCTAGAAAATAGAAGTATGTGGAGCTCACATTCAGTATCTTGCTTGAATGTAAGGTATTCTGGGATAAAGGATCAGCCAA